>NW_020194754.1:1840-11355 GCF_003025115.1 Trichoderma citrinoviride
CAACTTCGAAGCGACCAGGCGTAACATCAACTACAACCCTGCGCTCATCCAGGACAGTTTCGACAGCACGGCCGCTCTTGCTCGCCCCCGCCCCCGTCGGGGCACCAGATCCAGTATCGCCTGGTCGAGCGGCCGCAACCACATGACTATAGGCAGTAGCGGCATCAGCTATCGCCGCAACGACACAGAGCTCAACGAGCCCATCTGCTGTACCCCGGCTCTCGACGCCATCCGTAGCCGCAGCGCTGACCGGTCGTGCTAGAGAGGGACGAGGGCTCTCGCCGGTTTCAGCAGCGAACGGCTCCTCCACACCATACCTGCTCGCCACGAAGACCTGGACTACCTCCTGCGGCCGACCCTCATCTCGGAGGGGAGCGACCGGGCCATGCTTAGAGCCTGGCCCGAAGGAGGCACTCGGTCCTGGAGCCGTCACTCGCCGCAGCTCCATACGCCCGCCACCAGGACGTACCTGCACTGCTGCTACCCGCCGGCCCGTCTCCGTAGCTCTCACCTCGCCGCCCACGCCGACCCGAGCGCTCCCGATCCGGATCCTCGCGCTCCGAGACCCAACTGCCAGCTCATCCTAGAGCCGCCGTGTCGTTGCCGACGCCCGCGGCGTCAACGACACATCGGAGACCCCCACCGTCGGCTCATAGAGCACCCGCTCCGCTGCATCAGGCCCAGCAACCGTATGTCCCGAGGCATAGGCGGCTGCGGCCGTCCGTCGCTCTACGCGCGGCCCAACAACTTGCACCGCCTAGCCGGTCGGCGTCCTATCGGAGCTATCGCTAGTCGGTACCGCGACCAGGACCTGCTCAGGCTCGTCTTCCCGCCTGCTCTGCCTTCCGCCGTCGTCGCTCTCTACGCTTGCTCCCAGCTGGGCCAGCCATACTCACTGCGTTTTGCTATGTCTGTCTTCATGTCATTATCTCTTTTTTCTTCTTCCTGTGCGTCGTCTCTGTCGCTGTCGCTGTCTCTGGCAGCAGTCCAGCCGTGTCGCGTTCTCCGTTTCCGTGTGCAGTGTCGTTTGTTGGCCCGTCTACGTCCTTACTTGTTCCATCTACTCCCCAGCGGCAGCTGGCAGCACTCTATTATTCGACGCCACCCTTCCCTTCTTTTTTTTACCGGACCTACCTACCTACCTACTAGCGCCCCAAAGGGTTAGTCGAAATCGTCACGTGAAACCGAGCCGAGATGGTCCCGGTCCCCCCAGGAGACTACGGACAGACCACGGACAGGCTAAGGGACAGGCTACGGACAGTCTCTCATCCAACTCAACTCCCGCGAGCCATTGTTCAACTCTCGACCCCTCTGCTTCTTCCTTCTTCTGCCTTTTCTAAGTCTCCGGGGTTGGCTCGGGCACGTCGCGTCCCAGGTCTTCTTTTAAACTTACTAAGCGGGCTGCGTTCCCTCTCTCCCCTGTGAACTGCCAATTTCACATCCGTTTGGCCAGACACCAACAATGGAATACCGGTACTACCTTAAACTACTGACCGAATCTCCACTCCACTCCACGTCAACCTACCGCAACTCGAGGCGACCTAGTCTACCTACCTCGACCGGTCCCCAGCTGGCGGGTATTCCAAGTCTCCGATGGCGATCGCTCTCGGTGGTTGTAGTGACATCGTGTCAGTCAACACGACGCTTGACCCCGCCCGCGCCAGTCGGATCTACGACAGTCGAGGCGGCGGCCCTCCGCCTTCGACCCGTGGCTTTGACAAGATCGGACGAGCATACGAAAGCGCTCGCGACGTTCCCCCTGCGGCACCCGCTCCCCCCAACCCCGGACAGCTGGAGGTCGTCGAGAGGCCCGTGGAACAGCGTACCATCAGGCGTCCCAGGCCTCTCTCACTGACACAGGAGCCGGGTCGCGCCTATCCCGACGACTATTACAGGGGCTACGATGATGATGGCTATGAGCCCCGTCGCTACTATGACGATAGTGTCACCTCTCGAGGCTTCGGTCTGCGAACAGGCCAACCTGATGATGTCGAGGACCGCCGAGGCCGCTATTGGGAGTCAAAGGACGACCTTGTAAGGGACGAGCCACCCAGGAGAGATCACTCCAGGAAGAGGATCGAAGCCCCGGTAAAGGAAGGGCAGAGGCCTCACGACGAGGAAGAACGGGGATCTGACCGTGAGAGAGACCGCGAGAGAGACCGCGAAAGGGACCGTGACAGGGATCGCGAAAGGTCAGACCGCGACAGGGAGGATTGGTACCGAAGCTACAAAGACAACCTCCGTGACAGACTAGACGGCAGGAGGGAATCAGACCAAGAGGACGGCGACCGACCCCGAGTCCGAGAAAAGGTTGCTGCTGCTGCTACTGCCACGGCCTCTGCTGCTGCTGCTGCGGCTGGTGGTCTCTCACCGAACAGCAAGAAGGACGCGAAGCCAGAGTCAAGCGAGCCACGGAGGCGCCGGGCTTCTGATGAGGCCAGTGACCGAGATGACGATCGAGACCGTCAGGCCGCAAAGGCGGAGGCGGCAGAGGCCAGGGAGCGAGAGCGGAACAGACGGGAA
This sequence comes from Trichoderma citrinoviride, assembly GCF_003025115.1. Lineage (NCBI taxonomy): Eukaryota > Fungi > Ascomycota > Sordariomycetes > Hypocreales > Hypocreaceae > Trichoderma > Trichoderma citrinoviride. The sequence continues at coordinate 4,364 of NW_020194754.1, forward strand.
GCCGAGGCCAAGCTGAATGGCGAATCGGCGGTTGTGTCCTCGGATTCTGATGAGGGAAAGAAGAAGGCAGAGCGCAGGCACCGTCCCTCCACCAGCTTTGACCCCAACGACACTGGAGATCTCAAGCAGATTCGAGAGCAGCTTGCAAAGTCATCTGACAGCGAGAAGCCTGAGACCAATGGCAAGGACAAGGCGTCGCCGCCGCCCAAGGACAAGGAGGAGCGCCGGTCTGAATCGCCCTCTGGGGAGGACGACCGCGGGCGGGACTTGGTTCTCCGGAACCCAGAAGAAAAACAAGTCCGTGTTGTGTCGCCGCCGCGCGAAAAGAAGGAGGAGAAGCCTCTCAAGGGCATCCTCAAACAACCAAGCGCCAAGTTCCCCGAGGAGCTCAATCCCATCCGTGAGGGCGTCGCGCCGCACAAGGAGGATAAGAAGTTGAAGGAAGTCCCTCCAGGCGCTCGGTGGACCAAGATCAACCGCAAGATTGTCAACCCGGAGGCGCTGGAGATTGGCAAGGAGAGATATGAGCTCCGTGATGACTTTGTCATTGTGCTTCGAGTCTTGAGCAAGGAAGAGATTCAGGCCTATGCTGCTGCCACGCAGGTCTTAGGCGACTCACATGAGAAACCGTTCTGCCTGCCGATTCGTATGACTAACATATGGAATAGAGAGGCGACGCAACAAGGAGGCTGGCGTCGAGCACGACAGCGATCGAGACCGGGAGCGAGACCGAGACGGCCACGCTCGAGACTACGATCGCGACTACGATGACCGATCCTACGATGGGGACTACGGCCGCGAATATGACCGCGAATATGATCGTGACTACGACCGGGAGTACGATGACGACCGGGACCGGCGAGCAAGTCATCGCCACCGCCGTCATCGAGACGATGCGGACCTGGTCGACCCCCGTGACCAAGACCGTGACCGTGACCGCGACCGCGATCGAGAGAGGCGACGCCGGCACAGGCGCGACGACGATGATGATTACGAGTCCAGGTCCAGGGAGGTGGACCACCATCATCATCACCATCGATCCCACCGAGAGATTTAGACATGATTCACGAACAAGAGCATGGTGAGATGGTGCCGCGGCATTTTGCCGTCCATTTATGCAAGGTTATCAAGCGTGCGCGTCTTGATTGCATGCTCTGCGCGAGTTGATGTGTTGTTTGAGGAGTTGATCGATTTTTTTCTGTTATTTCTTGGCTATGTCCCTTTTTTTCTTTTACTTTTGAATACCTCTTTCCTCTTTCTCTTCTATACGTTTAAAGCTACACCTGGTGTTTTGTATGGGCTTTTCTTTCTTCTCAATTTCCTCTCACGTTTCATCCGTCGACGAAGCAAAATGTATGACAAACCTACACTGGTGTGGTGAGTAGAGGGGGGTTTATGTGTCAATGAATGAACGACGGCGAGCAAGATGCTTTTGGCTTCTTTTTCTTCTGCGTGTATCCGCTTCGTCGCTTCTCGGTTCTCTTTATATCTGTGTGTTTGGATTTGATGTTCACTTAGGGCTCCAAGGGAATAAAAGCTCGGTTTGATCTTCTCTCACATAGCATCATCATCATCTTCTCCTTGTTATGTTACCCCGTGACGCTTCGTTGCACAATATCCAGCCGGCCAGCCAGCCATCCACTCTGCGCCCCCCATGCCATCCACGCGTATCGTCTATCTCAGACAATGCCGCACCTGGTAACTTTTGCATTTGGGGGGAGAAGGGGGGCCTGCTTGTTTGTGGTTTAAGAATAAAGCCTCTATATTGTACGTTTTTCTTTTCCATGTTCCCTTGCCGCGATCCTTTATTCATGCCCACGCCCCTCCCTCGCCTATAATGTGGCTTTGCCTTTTTTTCCTTTTTTTTTCTTTTTTTTTTTGTGCCCAGCCAGCATGGGGGCCAGGCCATGGGTCATTTACTTCTCGGCTATCCCAGCGAGACGGGAGTCAAGGAGTCATAGAGCTGGGAGCTGAACAGTAGCTTCGTACATCGTTCATCCTTTGTACAAGTACATGGACATGCTTGTGAGTCCCATGTCCCCGAGTGCTTGCTTTTACCAGCATCAAGCTTCAAACTTCAAGCTTCAAGCAGGAGCGCATTTGTCGTCGTCCCCGTGGGGGGAGACAAGACGAGACCCCCCCATGGGGCTTGCAGTATCGTTCTCCCTTCCATCCCTGGGCCTTCTCTCTTTCACGCACTACGACATACATAACACAAGTCAGCACGTACGCCGTTTGTCGAGAACAGTACCTTGGGGTAGTAAAACGCCATATTCACATGCCCAGTCACAGCACATGAAGAGACTTTCAGATAGTATTTGCCTCTCACCCCCGGCTTGGGCACCCCCTTGGTCTCGGCTGGCTGGGGGGGGCTGATACAAAATGTCGCGATGTGGTGTCGCCCCAAAGGTTTGGGTTTTGGGCGTAGGCGTCTGGGATTTGGGGGATTGGTGACACTGCAAAGTTCGTAACGGGGGGGCAAGGAGATACCTAACCTGACCTTGAACTTGGTGGCATCAGGCACTACTACCTGGTATTCACTGGCCTTTCCTTTATACAGAGTAGGTACTTGACCTGAGGAGGCGTTTCATGGGAGAATAGGCAGTTGAAGGTAAGACCCGTAGGAGGGGGAATGGGTTGGGGATCTCGGTGGGCTGTGCTGTATTTGTTCGTGCATCGCTGGCGTTCAGATTTGGCCTGAGGGGTACGATGTACGTGTGACTCCTTTGTACGCCCTCTACTCTATAGTAGGCCTCTGTATATAGTATGCTGGAGCGTGTGGAAAATGGAAATGCAGTGACGAAGATACTTGGATTGGGACAAAAAGGGGAGACGACGCTGATGATGGTGTTAGATCGATGTCTAGGGACGGACGTATAGGGTAAGGCGTTCGATTTGGAGCGGACGAGACGGGTGAGGCAGTTTTCTTTTGCAACTTTTCCTTCATCTTTTTTGCAGACCGTGAGATACGAAGCGATCTTTTTGATCACCAGTATTGGAATCTGGAAAGTGTGTGTTCCGTTGTGCATGCTGTATATGAGGCTACTTTACCTGACTGTAACACTCGTACGAGTACGAAGCAGGGAGACACGGAATAACACCACAACTTGCACTACACAGGAAGACACACCACGAGTCGAGTCGCACGGCATTTAATACACTCAAAGACTCACATGAAAATGCAAAATTATACTTGTGAGGGAATAAGGAAAAGAAAAGAGAAGTGAATTAAACAAAGCTGACGTTTTGACGGAATACGTAAAGAAAGGTAATTAGAAAGTCGCAAAGAAAAAACCTGTCTCGTCGCAAAAACTCCCAGCGGCCCGTCCCCATTCTCGCCCTTTGCGTCCGGCACACACAGATTTTACAACACCTCTTTATTACTTCTCCAGCTCTTTGACTGCGAGATGCAAAAGGGGAACGCAACACACAGAGAGAAGGGGACGGAACAATGGGGGGCTTCTTTCCTTTCAGTGAAGATTCCCGTCGGCTTTTCTTCCATGGAACTGTTTCAGTTGCTGCTTTGGTGTATGAAGTACCCCAATCGTATTGTTCCTCTGTATCTCATTCATGTTATTCTTCGTTATCTCTACTTTTCATGAAGTCGGGATGATATATAATCGGCCTCCGGCGTCCGTGTTTCTTTTCCTCATCTCAATTTATTGTAAGTTGGTCTATTTCCCATGGACACGCTCATTCCTCCCATCTCTCTTCCTCTCTTATTCTGTCTCTTTACCCTCCGACTTGCCCTCTCTTTTTCCATCAAGACCCTTTTCTTTTGCATAAAATCTCAAACGGCTATACGCATGCAACACACACCCAGCCACCCTCTCCCCTCTCCAGAAGTGGTGTGTTGCTGCAACTCCGAATCATGTGTCATGATATCATGCATCGAAAGCAATCCCAATCCTTCTTCCTGCTCTCGCAAAGGACAAACAACCCCAACAACAAGGAGACGCTGTACGAGTACCTTCATCGCCAGTGACTGCTCTCCAAGTACAGGTACACCATGAATCCGGCCAAAGCGCCCAATCTCCATGTCACCACTCTTATAAAGCACACCACCTGAATAAAGGCAAGTGTCCCGTTACGGGGAATCAGTTCCGCCTCTTCAGGAAGCACTAACAACAACACCACCCTGCAGCAGAAAAGCTCTGCAATCAAGATGCCTTCTTCTTCTTCTCCTCACTTTTCTCTTCCACTTCGGCTCTTCCCTTCGCATCTTGGCCTTTCCCCTTCTTCTTTTCCCTTTCCCTTTAATACCGCATTGCAATTGCCGCTCCCTTTTCCGTCACCGCAATTCCTGTACTTGTACTTATAGGACCTGCGTTATACGTACTGTACCTATAATCGATCTGTCAGCCCGGTTTCCCTCGTTGTACTCTCTGAGCTCCCAATCATTCCCCTCTTGTCCCCCCTCCCTGGAATGTCACTGTTGTCCCAATCGACCTAGTATTGCCGTCAGGTTGGGACGTTGCCATAAGAAGCTCAGAAACCTGTACTGGTGTCCTCTGAACATCGGCACTGTGGCGGCCACCTACAGTACCTAGATGTTGTCTTACTCTTCCCGTACCTACTCGTACAATTAGCACCAACCATACAAGCAGTTCATGCCAGATTCCAACCAGGCACCCTGGATCTCTTACCAGTAATAAACCTGTCAAGCAAGACTTCGTACATCCCGCATGTGCGTACGCTGCACCTGCTGGCAGTTCCTGAGATCCTTGAATTCCAAACCCGTGGACATCCAAGACGACCACAACACATCCTGAGCAGACACCCCACGCCGCCTCCCTCCCTCTTCTCACGTCCAGAGAGGCTACATGCCCTATGTATCGTGTACAAGTGCTGCTCGTTCTTGTACCGTTACTTGAGCCGGGGGGGCGTGGAGGTTGGATGCGCAAACCCAAAAAGAAATCCTTGCAGGCCCCCGCGCCCCCTTTTTCCAGCCCTCGCCTCTCCACCAAACCCACCCACACCCCCTTAATCTGTGCAGTTCGTTCAGACGCGCACAGCAACCAAAAGCGAATCTCACTCTTGTGCTCCTGGAACGCCGACCGGCTTCCTGCCTGCTGGTTCCCGGCGTCGTGGCGGTTTGCTCTGCCTCTGCATCACTGCCAGCACTGCAAAGTCTAGGTAGTATCGACACAGACTCGTGCTAGTGCTGGGAGGGGACACGCAGTAGTAATACCACCCTGTTCCCAGGCATGCGACCATCTGCCAAAACTCACCCGCTGGCAGTGGCCCACCCTCTTCCTTGCTCGACAGCGTAAGGCGAGTGAAGAAGTTCTAGAATGGCTACAGGAGCCATCTGGAAATCGCCGGGGCAGCATACAGGCTCTGTATGAAGTGGTAGATAGCACGCAGCTTCAGAATGCACCTATACTTGGATGTACAGCAGTCGGGCTGTATGAGGCACCTCGGCGTCGGAACTGGACAAGCAGGAGTGAGTACTCGTACGAAGATGAGAGGGTAGATGAGAATAAGGCCTCCTCCTCCGTACCGATTGCTGTGGTATTATACTACTACCTTAGTACTTCGTACATGTACGAATGAGTAGTACCGTCCCATTCCTAGAAGAATCGCGTTAGCCACACATGATGCTGCCGCATGTGAACTCCCGCACAGCTCTGTACGCACATAGCCCGCATGTACCTCCTCGGCGCATGGAAAGCAGCAAATCGGGGCACACACACAAGTGCGCATGTACGTACTTCGCGGGAGACGATGCCTGGACCTCAGCGTCACCCCAGGACACGCCGCCGGTGCCCTCCCCTGCACCTGTCCCTGCCCTCTCTTGCTTTCTTTTCAGCCTCAAAATCTCGATATCCCAAGACATCAACCCGCATCTTCATCGGTCCCGTAGCCTTCAGTCCAAGCGGCAGATGAACACAACATCAGACCGGGAGTTGGGACACCCTCATTCTTCGCCGCACCTGTTCTGCGCGATTCGCTTCGTATTCCAAACTCCAGCCCCTCTTTCAAAAAGTTCCTCCATAGCATTACCAATCACGCGGTTTGCGCAGCTCTCGACTTCGAACAATACCCTCATTTGTCCTGTGGTGCCTGCGGGCTTTTTCTGGCCTTTTTTTTTTTTTCTTCCCGTCTCTTTGATTATGCTCCGTAGTCGTACTTTGTACTGCCATACGGGAAGAACGTAGGCTCTGAGGGACAAGTGGAAGCACCCCTCCACTCTGCCGGTCCTGCCGACGTAGGCGCACATGTAGACAGTTTAGCTGGTCCCGCAGCAGGCGGTGGCACGTCACCTCTCTCTTCTCTCTTCGCACGTGAGAGCGGCGTTTCTCAATCGGACGAACGTTTCGCAACTAAGAAGTGAGCCTGCAGCGAAGAGCGTCGAGGAGCGCTAACGGACGACATTCTAGAGATGTCCGCACGTGCCGTCTTGTACTACCATACGAGTATGTCCATACTGGTCGAGCCGCCGTACCACACAGAGGTCCGAAACAAGGTGGAGGGCGCAGGAAAAGGAGAGAAGGGCAGATACAGAAACCCCGCAAGCTATCGAGCTACCAATCAGCGATTGTCGATACTTGTACTATCGTGATGAAGTCCAGTTTCATGGAGGTTCGTGGTACATAACACGTAATTGTCCGTTTACGTTGCTGGGCGGCTAGAACCTATTAGTACAGTTCATGTCCATGTCCCGTCGACGGGTTACGCTTTCCGACAAGTCTAAGACCTCACCCAATGTAACCGTTTGGTTCGTCTGTCAATTCACTCATTCTTGTGATGTATGCTCGGTTATAGGTGGCTGTCGTTATAGTCTGAGTTTTGCAGAAGTTGACATGATAGTGCCGCCCGAACCTGGGGGCTGGGGAGAACGTTTTCTTTCGCAAGGTGTTTTGGGTTGACGATCTGGTTCGAGGCGCAGGTGGCCCGTCTGCGAAGTAACCGGGCCAAGAAGAGAACGCGCCGACTTACCACTACTTTCCCCACCCCCCTAGAGACAGGCCGGCAGATCCCTTTAATCT
>NW_020194754.1:11380-16073 GCF_003025115.1 Trichoderma citrinoviride
CTTACTCACTTAACTGTCTGCTTGGTTTGCCAATGTAACCCACTCCAGAATCTGAACAGCCTTTCGCATTGGGCAGCTGCCCTGTACCTGTACTTGACATGATTATCCAAGATCGGCGGGTCGTTGCATTTGCCTGTTAATGCACAATACATGGTGCTTGGAGGTACTTTGACCTGAAGTAGTGCTATCATGTTCATAGCTGTTAGCGACTAACCATCGAGCTATCGAACGCCCCAAAGACATAGACGGGAAGAGAGGAAAAGGACGCGGGAGGTGGAACAAAGCCTGGAGACACACCATGCCGCCGAGCTGGTCATACCTGTATGAGCATACCATCATGTTCTGCCGTGCACGCCTGTAGAGATCTTACAGCAGGCAATCGCGAGGAGCTGCGAGAAGCGACGTCCGAGTGAAGAATCAACGCTTTGCAAGCAGGCTAACTCTTTGCGGCGAGAGTGCACGCTTCTCTCTTCTCTCTCCACTGCACGGTGGCGGACGACGCCCTGGTCGATTTGACAGATGTACACGCGGATGCAGCCGTCCTGGCCGTCTCACCTCCCCACGAAGGTGAACAGGGAGTCTCGGATGCAAGAAGGGCTGTCTCTTGACGGGTACGGTGGGCGTGCTGCAGAGGGTGTAGCCCAATGCGTTCTGGCCGCTTGCTCTGTGCCAGGGGATGCAGATTCCCCGAGGTCGTGTACTTCGTACCTTCAGACAAGTGAATGACTGAAGAGGGCTCCATGAGCGTCAAGATCTCCTGGGAGTGTCTCGTTGTAAGGGCGGACCTGTTGCTCAAGTCGTTCAACGGCACATGTTTGGGACAGGGGCAGGTTGTGGTTAGAGAGCTAGGAAATCTCTCACCACCATCTAGCCAACTCCAAACCTCCAATAGCGCACTTCATAAGGTACTATCATGTGTTTCAGGACACGTGGTACGGTAGACCTGCCCGCGCTCCTCGTATGGACCGTGAGTAGTTCTGAAGCACTGATGAATTTGACTCAGTCGAAAGTCTCTGTTATTGTATTAGCAAAAGCAGAACCGAATGTTTCCACACTCGCTTTCAGGAGAAGAGGTTTGTGCTTGTAAACCCAATCATACCAGAACGTATGCCCATGCGATCGTAATCGCGTGAGGTAACATGCATTGTACGATATGAATGCCCCTAGATCAACCATATCAGCCAAGTTCACCACCAGTTCTATTTTTCAGTACTGGGGCTGCGCAGTTCGAGCAGCTAGTGTCACACACGTCTGCCGGAATCCGGGAAAACTGCCACAACAACGCAGCCCCCATATCATGTGTATGATCATGCATGCCAACTCACCTGTTGTCTTGAAATACTTTGTATGTAATTTGCTTCTCGAAGCTCGCCGACTCACCGCTACCTCGGCCAGGGAGACAAGAAGAATAGCTAAGGCGGTAACATGTCAGCCCGCTGTCGCATCTGCTATTGCACTGCATTACTTGTCAGGCTTCCTCTGTCCGACTTTGAATGCTCCTAGACACTGCGTATGGCGGATGTGACGAATTTGCATAACCCATAGCACCTGTAGTCAACGTCAGGGGTTCCCGTAAAGCAAGAATTGATATGCACTCGTACTACCTTGCGAAAGTATTGTCCGTAGACAGCAGCAGTATGCTTGGTCGGATACAAGCTGCAAGCAGAAGACAATGCAATCTATACAAGTGCATTAGTGGAATATATTGCCAGCATCATCAAGGATCTTGGATAAACATGAACGTCAATCTTGGATCGGTAAGACAAAAATGTTCGTTCAGAGGCAACTCACAAGGCGTTACCACCGCCACCACTTTGAGCTAGAGTCCGTGGTGAGAGCCCTCACTGTCCCTCTGTTACGTGCGGCTGGCATCCCGTGGAGGCACAAAGATCCCATGGCATGAGGCTGATCCCCCCACGGGCTTCAGTTGCTCCGGGAGCATGCGCGAAGCATGTCCTCGTAGTAGGTCCACGTACGATACGGCACATGGGTCCGCATGTTGACTTTCCATCTCGGCCTGAATCCGTTAAAGCCAAGTAGCAGCAGTATCTGCACGACGGCCAAAGTAGGGATTAGAGACCACACGGTTGAGGATAACACTGTCAAGTGGGGAGAATTCGAGATTAGACGAGAACAGCAGGCTTACGGTCACCGGCCTAGAGATGTGGTATGGTGACAGCGTCCACGAAATCTCCGCAGAGTCAATGGAGAAGCCGTTGCTTGCAAGCCCATAGCACAACCCGACAGGTGACCGTAACAATGCTCTGCGCTGAGCGGTTGATATTCAGAGGCGATGAAGTATTGTCAGACCGCCATATGCGAAAGCTTGACGGGCTTTTGTGACTTGAAGCGCAAAGCATTCAAAAGCGCGAAAGGATCATAGTCAGCGGTACCGACATACTAGCACGGAAGGTGGACGACTTCCAGCCATTTGCTCAAGATACGTACCTGATGCGAGCATGAAGCTGGCCTGCACCGCTTGCACGTCTAATCGTGTATGTAGTAGTACGAGTACATGCCTCAAGGACCAGGGCCTGGCTTCCTTCATGCAGGCAGAGACCGGAGAGCCGGAAAGTCATCCTAGCTCCCATCTCCCGCATGCAGCTAACAGATCAAGGCATCCAAAGCAGGATAGACTGCGACTCGGTAGCCTGGCAGCGTTGCAGTGACAACGTACCTAGAGACGCTGAGGCGCAAGTAGCTAAACGGAGTACTGGTACTTGGGCAAGCAGCCACGCATCGCCTGTCATGCGCTGATGATGAGACGAACCAGAGAGAATGAAGGGGGTGACCAACAGTAGGTATACCAGTAGTAGTAGTACTTGTAAGCCGTGCAGACGGCGAACTCGCGGGATGGGGCCGTCCCTTGGGGGCCGTTTCTTTGACGCTCGACGAAGAGCCTCTCCGGTCTTGTGATGATTCCTGTTGCTTTGGTAATGCTGAGAGTCCTTAACGGACATCATCATGGTGCATCTCAACAACGGCGATCGGCCAATCTGCTTTCTCTGCCTCTGAGACCCCACAATCTGCGATGACCCTTGTTAGCCACTACTCGTACTTATCAGAGTACGTAGTAATAAGAAGAAGGTAGGAGCAATACATGCCGCTACGTCTCTGCCCGGCCGAGAGAATCGGCATTTGACATTGCAAGATGGCGTGTGGAACAGTACCAAGTACGTGTAATGTAGACAAACAAACAGTGAAGGATTGACTTGTATCGGCTCTATACGGTAATGCCTAGATTGGCATCTAGCAGGCACACACCGGAGATACTATGTCAATAGGACTGTGCTCGCCCAACTCGATGCGGCACTATACTCGGCCAGCCGGACTTCAGAGGATGCCCAGGTCCGAGCCATTTGTTATCAGCCGCTTTGTAAGAGGTGCCCAGTCTGGGCAATGTACGACGTAGATCTTGTTGTCTTCGTACTCACCTCTCATGAGCGTCTCGTACACCGTTAGATGTTGGCCTGCAGCAACTCCAGAATGCACTCAGCATCACGTCTCGAAGCGGGCATGTGATAACCTACGGACTGTACGGTGCTTGTACATACAATCGACCCGTCCGTCCCTTCAGATAATTGTACTCGTATGCTCATGCTCGATACCGTCCACGGTCCTTTCCGTCATGGGTGCGAGGCGGCTCACGACTGCACGGAGTACCCCGTATGCCGTATTGGCAAACCCGCCTCGCGGTGTCTGCCGCCAATCGACGTCGAGTTTGCTAGGGGATGTTCCTCCGTCAGACTTGGCAGGATCAGGCATCGCCTGGTGGAGCAGCTCGAGACGTGAGATGAAATGTCAGCCATTGTGGTGTAGAGAAAGTAGCGCTTTGTGAGAGTGATTCTCGTGTTTAAGATTTGAGTCCACAAGAGCTTAGAGCAAACGCAATCACGCTCGGATTTACTGCATGCCGCACACCCGTTAACGAAGCGGTGGAAGGTGCGAGCAGGTGCTGTTGGTATCAGGAAGCAGGTACGAAGTAGGTAAGTACTAAGTAGGTACCTTACCTGCGCGACGCCTTCCAGTTCTCGTTGCCGAAATGCTCTTGCCATATTGCGAATCCAGCAGCCGTCGCAAGTGCGAGTCTTTGATACTGTCCGTCGTTCCTGCTTTTGATCTGCTTGCTGAATGATATCCACATCCCCAGTCCCCCAATCATACAAGTACGCGTACAAGTACTACCGCCTCCAGGCCCTGAGCTACCTTATGGTAGCATCTGCGAACTTCGTATTCTAAAGTAAGCAAATACCTGCACTGCTATAACATCCAGAAACTACCTAGGTAGATTGGAATGCTAGGACTACGAACAGTTCTTTGTCTGGAGAGGATCGAAAATCCTACACAGTGACTCAACTGGCCTGCCAAGCCAAGCGCGCCTCACAGCCATCCCGCGATCAATCAATCCGACATCCATCTCCATCCAGGGGAGGGCCAGGAAATAACCCGAGTTTTACAGCTAGGCGATATTTGGTTGCTTGCTCGTCCAGGTCAGTGCCAAGCAATTTGGCTTCTTTCCAGAGGACTTTTGGGGCACCCGATGGAGCTCGTGGTCGGCGACTTCGTGGTGAATGAGCGGTAAACGGTGCACTCTGCATGAAGCGTCTTACATACATTCTGGACAGGTACTGTACCTGCGCGCAGCAGAGGGCAATCAGCGTTCCGGTGACCTCTCAACGCCAACTAGGCCTAG
>NW_020194755.1:0-15100 GCF_003025115.1 Trichoderma citrinoviride
ACTAATTAATAATAAAATTATTAATATACTTAATATTAAGTATTAAGCTAAACTTAGCTTATATAGTATTTATTATTAATTAATACTTAAATAATCTTAATAATATATATAAGTAGGCTATAAAATAAATACTAAAGTATATTTAAATAATTAAAGACTTATACCTTATATTTTATAAAGATTTATAACTACTTTATAATTATAATAACTTTTACTAGGCTAGTAATTTAAATACTTAAAGATTAACTTTTAATTATATATTTAATATTAATAATAGTAAAACTAGCTAGTTTTTAAAAAAGAATAAGCTATAATTATACTTTTAAGCTATAAAGCTAAATATATAGCTTAAATAACTATAATAAAAAAAGTAATTTAATTATAATAACTCTTTATAAAACTATAAATTAATCTTTAAGAAAAGCTAATAGTAAACTTATTATTAATAATAAACCTACTATTAATAATAAACCTATTATTAATAATAAACTTATTATAAATAATAATAATAACTAATAAGTCTTTAAGTATAATTATTATATATTATAATAATTAAAAAGCTATTATATTAATAAAGAATTTAATAAATTATAAAGGTTTAAAGTATATTAAAATATAATATTATTTTATTTATAAAAAAGATTAAGAAAAGAGAGGTTAAATTAAAATATATTTCTATAAGTAAAATAATAGTAAATAAGTTAACTAAGCCTTTAAGAAAAGATTACTTTTAGAAATTTTATAAGAGTACTTATTAATTCTACTTTTAGTAACTAACTATTTAAATAAGGCCTTATAATTAGGCCTAAAAATATATTCTAGCTTATTTAATTAATTATATAAATTTTAGTAGTTTTTTAATTTAGCATACTATAGCTAAAAATATATCTTTTAGAATTATTATAGCTAAAATATAGCTAAATTTTAATAGCCTTTATAATAACTATTAACCTTATAATATATAAAAGTTATTATAAAATAATAATCTTTAACTATTTATTCTTTTATTTCTTTTTTTATTTTCTTTATAAGTGCTATTTTTATCTTTAGTTTATAAAGTATATATAAAGTATTTAAAATAATTAAATAAGCTAGAATATAGTTTTAGGCCTAATTATAAGGCCTTATATAAACAGTTAGTTACTAAAAGTAAAACTAATAAGTAGTTTTATTTAAACTATAATAAATTCTTATTAAACTATAGTAGTTTATACTATAGCTAGGAGGATACCTCTAAGTTATAATTCCTATGCCTTTATATTAAATTATAATATAGTATATTAGAAATAAAGGCATTAATATAAGAAGTATTTATATAAGAGGCATTAAGGTTAACCTAGCTATTATAATATATATAAAAGCTATACTTTTATTTATTATAAATAAATAAGTAAGCTTATTTAATATACTTTTTATTAAGTTATAAGCCTAGCTTTTACTAAATACTACTAAATATTAATAAGTATTAATACTTAGAAATTAGTTAATAATTAATCTTATTAGCTATTATATTTTAATTAAAAATATTATAAATAGCTAATAATTATTAATTAATTAACTAAAATAAGTTAAAACCTAGTTATTAATTAAAATAATTAAAATTATTATTATTAAAGAACTTAATTACTAGCCTAAGGCTATACTAATAATCCTTAATAAGAGTAAAAAGTAATAAGACCTTTAAATAAATAAATAATAATCTTAAAAATAAAATAATTAGTATTTCTTCTTTTTTAAGTAATATAAATATTTATAGCTATAAAGTCTATATATTACTATAGCTAATTTAAAAACTAGTTAAAAATATAGCTTAATAATAAAGTAATTTAAAAAAAAGTATTATTACTTACTTAATAATAGCTACTAGTTTAAAAATTAAGCCTATAGCTATTAATATATTAAGTTTATAAATACTTCTTTTTTTAAAAAAATAAAAAAACTATTTAGTTTAAAAATACTAGTTAAAGCTTATTATTAACTTTATAAATACTAAAGACTTATTAAGTATTTATAATATAAGAAAGAAAGTTTTAAAAAATTAACTAAAAGTATAAAAAAGTAAGTAATAATAATATATTAAGATTTTAAAAATAATATTATTTATCTTATTAAGTAAGATAATAATAAAAAAAAAGACTATTTAATATATTTTCTAATATATTAAAAAAGAATTTTAAAAATTAAGACTTAAAGCTTTATAAATAGTATATAAAAAATAAAAAGACTATACTTTTAAAAGCTTTAAGTTAATATATATCTTTACTTAAAGAATTAAGACTATATAAAGAAAACCCTTTAAGCTAGTAGTTAATATAAGCTTTTTAATAATTATTTTATCTTAAAGTTTATTAATAGCTTAAATAATTAATACCTTATATAGTATATTAATTTTTAAATAAATTATAATATTAATATCTTTTTAATACTAAATAGTATTATTTAAAGTATTAAAGCTAAAGAGGTAAAATAAAAAAGTAATATAATAATATAAGCTTTACTAATATAAAAGAGATTTATATTAATAAAAGATAAGAATTTAATAATAATAAAGATATTAAAATATATATATTATAATAAGATATATTATATAAAAAAAAATACTAAAAGCTATACTTAAAAAAAATAAAAAATCTATAAATAATAATAAAAATATCTTAATTAAAATACTATATACTTAAATTAAATAATATTAAATAAAGAAAAACTAGCTTTATTTTTTAAATTAAAAATTAAAGATAACTACTTTATTATATTTTAAAATATTATTTAGCTATAGTTTAAAAAGTATTTAAATTTTAAATTTAAGATATAATTAGTATATTATATATTATATTAAAGAACTTATTTCTAGCTCCTTTTAGCTATATAATAGCATACTTAATAATATTAAAAACTTAAAAATTATAATTAAAGAAATTAAAAATATTACCTAAAAGTATATTAATAAAAATTAATTTATTATTATTACTTTTATTAAAGTTTTATATATACTTAACCTTAGGCTAAATCTAGTCTTTATATTATAGCTTTTTAATTAAAAGAGGAGAATAAAGGTTATTTAAAATAGCTAGACTATAAGAAAAGGAGATATAAAAATTACTATAAGAAGATTTAAAATTCTCTTTATTTTATAAATAGATTTAATACTAATATAACCCTTTATCTTTTATATTTTATATACTTTAGCTTTTTATACTATTAAACTATAAATATAACTTTAATATAATTAAATAAACTACCTTAATAATAATAATCTTACTTAATTAAAAAATATAATAAATAGTATAAATATTATATAAGAATACTATCTTTATAAGCTATATTTTTAAAAAAGGATAAGAGAAAAGTTATATTAAAGGCAGTTATAATAAGTAAAATATATTAAAGATATTATTTATATTAATATATATAGCCTTTTTTATATAATAAGTTATAATAAAAAGTAATATTAAATTATATTAATTAATAGCTATAGTAAATTTAGTAAAAGTAAGGCTATTAAAAATAAGTAAGATATATAAAAGTTTATATAATACCTTATATAAGTCTTAAAAGGTAAAGAACCTTAAGGCTATTACTATTATATTATATATATAAATAGTATAAGAGAATTTAATAATAATAAATTTAATTAATAAATTATAAAGTATAGTATTATATTAAAATTATTATTAATAAAATAATATTAATTAAATAGCTTTATAAAAAACTTTAATATTATTATATAAAATAAGATATTATTAATAATAATAAAAAAAAAGTTTTAAAATAATACTAATTAAAGATTTTAAAAATAATTAATTACTTATAAAATTATAGCTTATATAAAGCACTTAATAAAATACCTTTTAAGCTTATTTTTAAATAGTAGCTAAATATTTTAAATATTAAAACTATAAGTATAATAGCCTAGTATTTTATCTTATAAGTATAATATAAAAAACTTAATAAAAAAGGCATTAAGTATATTTTATTTAGTTTTATAAAAAATACTATTTATTAACTTTTTATATTAAAAAGAAAGGTAATAAGTTTATTTAATATATATTTTAAGTTAAATATTATTAAAGTTATAATATTATAATTAATTAAAACTTAAATAAATAATCTTTTTTAAAAGACCTTAAAAGAAAAATAATATTAAAAAATAAGCTTAATTTAATTTATAATTAAGGTAGCTATATTAAAAAATACTTTAGCACTTATTATACTTATTCTTACTTTTATACTTATACTAAAAGACTTTAAGCACTTAAAAATATTAAATAAAGTCTTAAAATACCTTAAACTTTAATACCTTATTTATAATTATATTTTATTATATAATATACTTATACTTATAGCCTTAGCTAAATCTTATATTAATAATATTAAGCTAGTAACTTATAAAAAAGCTTAATATAGCTTTTTTTATAATAAATAGTAATAAATAATATTAAAAAAGATATAAGCTTTAAAAGAAAATAAGACTTAAAACTTAATTAACTTAAATCTAACCTTAACTATTTTATATAATAAATAAGTATATAAATTAAAAAAGGTTTAAAAAATTAAATTATTAAATATAAAGCTTATTAAGTAATTAAAGGCTTTAAATAAATTTAAAAATTAACTATATTAAGACTTTTATATTAATTATTAAACTTATAACTTATAAAGCGCTTTTTATAATAGCTATTACTTTAAATTTAAAAATAAAATAAATAAATATTAAAACTGCCTTTTTTTATAATAAAGTTAAAGAGGATATTTATATTAAATAACTTATAAGCTTTAAGTATATTAATAAGATTTATAAGCTTAAAAAAGCTTTATATAAATTAAAGTAAGCTTTATAAATTTAATATAAAACTTTTATTAATTACTTATTAACTTTAGGTTTTTATATTATTATAGCTAATAATAGGCTATATATAAAAAATAGTATTTTTATTATTATTTATATAAATAATCTACTTTTAATAAAAAAAGAAAAGTTAAAAATTATTAAAATTAAAAATACTTTTTATTAATAGTTTTTTATAATTAACCTTAGTCTTTATTATTATTACTTAAGAATTTAAATATATTATAATAAATTAATAAAAACTATTATTCTTAATTAATAAGGCTATATTTAAAAAATCCTATATTAATATAATAAAATAAATTATATATTATTACTTACTTTAATAATAATAAAAAAGCTATAAAAAGCTAAAAAAGACTATATAAATTAGCTAAATAAAAAAAAAAATATTAATTAATAATAAAATTATTAATATATTTAATATTAAGTATTAAACTAAACTTAGCTTATATTATATTTATTATTAATTAATACTTAAGTAACTTTAATAATATATATAAGTAAGTTATAAAGTAAATACTTAAGTATATTTAAAAGATAAAAGACTTATACTTTATATTTTATAATAACCTTTATTTACTTTATAATTATAGTTATTCTAATTAGGCTAGTAATTTAAATACTTAAAAATTAACTTTTAGTTATATATTAATAATAATAATAATAATAAAATTAGCTAGTTTTTAAAAAAATAAATAATTATTATACTTTTAAGCTATAAAGCTAAGTATATAATATAAATAAATATAATAAAAAAAGTAATTTAATTATAATAACTTTTTATAAAATTATAAATTAATTTTTAAAAAAAAGTATATAATAAACTTATTATTATAAGTAGTAAACCCTTTAATATTATTATAAATAATAATAATAACTAATAAGTCTTTAAGTATAGTTATTATATATTATAATAATTAAAAAGCTATTATATTAATAAAAAACTTAATAAATTATAAAAGCTTAAAATATATTAAAATATAATATTACTTTATTTATAAAAAGGTTAAGAAAGAAGAGGTTAAATTAAAATATATTTTTATAACTAAGATAATAATAAATAAGTTAACTAAGCCTTTAAGAAAAGATTACTTTTTAAAATTCTATAAAGCTTAAGGTTTAAAGAGGATTATTAAGGAAAATACTAGAAAATCCTTTAAGATATAAAGGCTATACTTAAGTTTAGCTAGATTTTTTAAAAGATAAAGTATATAAATTAATAAGAGCAAGTTTTAAACTTAAAAAGATAACCTTTTATATATAAAAGCAGTAAGAGCTTAACTTCTTATATTATTAAATAAGAGTATTAAAAATAAGGGCATTAATATAAAAAGTACTTATATAAAAGGTATTAAGGTTAACCTAGCTATTAAAGTATAAGTAAAAGCTATACTTCTGTTTATTATAAATAAATAAGTAAGCTAATTTAATATACTTTTTATTATAGCATACTAATAGTTTATATTATTAAGGAGATATTATAAGGTAAAGAGGCTTACAGCTATAACTATAACTGCGTCCTTAAGCTTAGGATAATTACATAGGTAAAGCTGCTGTCCTCTAATTTATATTATAGTAGACCCTTCTTATATAACCCTTATAATATTAAACTTTATAATGTAGGTTATGCTACTAAGCCTATACTATAAGTAAGTATAGTCTTAGTAGTTATAATATAAATTACGCAGGCATAGACTGTTATAGTTTAAATAAGGATTTTCTATAGTTTAAATAGAACTACTCTTTTATAAAGCCCTAGGTTTAAAAAGTGTTTAAAAAAAAGGGGCATTAATATAAGAAGTACTATATATAAGGTAGCAGGGGGTTAACTTAACTATAAGTATAAGTAAAAAATATATATTCTATTTATAATAAATAAATAAGTAAGCTAATTAATATATATATTAATAAATTATAAGCCTAGCTTTTACTATATACTACTAAGTATTAATACTTTCCTTTATTAAAATTACTAATTTTACTAAAGAGGTCTTAAAAATTAACTACTTCCTAGTATAATATAGCTAGATATAAGAGGCATGCTAATTAAGAAAAATCACTATTAATTTAAAAGGAACTTAATACTTACTTTATAATAATAATTATATATAAGTAAAGGTATTTCTTCTTTAATATATAACTTATTTAATAAGATAACTACTTTATACTAAAAGCTACCTTCTTATAGTATTTAGTATATAACCTTAAGTACTTTTTCCTTTTTAACTTAATAATAATTTTTCTTAATTAGCATGCTTTTTATATTTAGCTATATTAAACTAAAAAGTAATTAATTTTAAGACCCCTTTAGTACTAGGCTTATTATATTTTAAGTAGAAATTACTATACCTTTATATAATAATAAGATAATAAAGAAAGGCTAATTAACTAACTTAAATAAGTTAAAAAATACTTATTAATTAAAATAATTAAAATTACTATTCTTATATAATTTAATTACTAGCTTATAAATTTATTAATAGCTTTTATAAAGTGGCTAAAAGGACTAGAAGATATAAAAAGATAAGAATAAAGTTAAAATAAATAATAGCCTAAATATAGTAAGGCTATTAACTTTAAGTTAAATAAATAAAGAGTATAAAAATAAAAGGATATTTAATATTTTATTACTTTTAAGTAATATTAACTATTTTAGCTATAAAGTTTAAATATTATTAATATAAGTAAATTATTAACTAACTTAAAATATAATAGCTTAAAAATAAAGTAATTTTAAAAATAATATTATAATAAAGAATACTATAATAAGACTTAAGATTAAGCTAATAGTAATAAATATATTAAGCTTATACTCTTTACTAACTTTAAAATAAAAGGACTACTTTATATAAAATTATTAGCTAAAGCTAGTTATTAACTTAATTAAGGCTAAAGACTTACTTACTATTTATAATAGAAAAGAGAAAGTTTTAAAAAGCTAGCTAAATACTTAAAAAAGTAAAGTATTACTATTTAGGTAATATATTTTTACTATTTAGGCAGTACTTTAAATACCTTTAAAAATTCCTTTAAAACACTATACTTTTAAACTAAGAAAACCCCTTAAAAATAAATAAAAATTATTAAAAAATATTATTAGCTTTTTAAATAATAAAATAACTAAGAACTTTTTTTTAAATATTTTTATTATTATTTATATTAGCTAAAAACTAAAAAAGAAATTATAATAAAGTTTATATAGATTTTTTTATATAATTTAATAAGAATCTTAAGTAACTTTATATATATTTATATAGCTTATTACTTAATTAATAAGATTCTTATAAGTATATACTTATATAAGTACTATTAAGCTTAAAAATCTACTATTAACTTTACTAAGGTTTTTAAAGCTTATTAATAGCTAAAAAGAAAATTTTAAGGAAGAATATATAATTTAATTATATAATTAGTCTTAAAATTTAATTTTTATTTTTATAATATTTTTTTAAATTCTTTTATAAATTTTTAAAAATAGCTAATATTTTTATAAATTTAAGCATATAGGCCTATGCTAAGCTATATTAAGTTAAATACTGCTTAAATAATAATACTTAAAAAGTAAGTAGTAGTAATATATAAGTATTTTAAAAATAATATTATTTATTTTATTAAGTAAGATAATAATAAAAGAAAAGATTATTAAAAGAGTTTTTTAAAATACTAAAGATAAGTTTTAAAAAATAAAACTTAATACTTTATAAATAGTATATAAAGAATAAGAAAACTATACTTTAATAATATTAAAGTTAGTTTATAATTTTATATAAAAAATTAAAACTATATAAAAGAAATTTCTTTAAGCTAAAAGTTAATATAAGCTACTTAATAATTACTTAATACTTAAGTTTATTAATAGCTTAAATAAATAATATTTAATTTACTATACTAACTTTTAAATAAACTATAATATTAATAACTTTCTTATATTAAATAGTATTATTAAAAGCGCTAAAGTAAAGGAAATATAATAAAAAAGTAATATAATATTATAAATATAAGCTTTATTAATATATAAGTAAGCTATATTAATAAAAGATAAAGACTTAATAATAATAAAAGTACCTTAATATATATACTATAATAAGATATAATATATTAAAAAAAGATACTAAAACTATTACTTAAAAAAGAAAAAAAGGTAAAAAAAACTATTATAATTAGTATAAATATTATAAAAATAAAACTTAAAAAGAAAATAAAAAAAGCCCTAGCTTTATTTATTTATAATATTATCTAGTATTAATACTAAATATTATATAATATTTTAATAAAAAGAATAAAAATAACCTCTTATTATAGCTTAAAAGCAGTATAAATCTTTAACTTTAGCTATAGTTAGTATATTACTTATTATTATAAGGAATTTACTTTAAGCACTTTTTAACTTTATAAAAGAATACTTAATAATATTAATAATTTAAAAATTACTATTAAAGGCATTAAGATAGTTATTTAAAAATATATAAATAAAAATTAATTAATTACTATTATACTTATAAATATTTTACTTACCTTAACCTTTAGCTTAAATTTAATATTTATAATCTAGCTATTTAATTTAAAAAGAAGAATATATATATTTTAAAATAGTAAGATTATTAAAAAGTTAAATATTAAAATAATAATAAAGCGCTTTAAAAATCTATTTATATTATAAACTAAATCTTTTTTTATATAAGCTTTAGTATTTTATATAAATAATTCTTATTTATAAACTCTTTTTATATAAGCCTTAGCCTTATATATAGTTAGTCCTTTTATATAAGCCTTAATTTATATATAGTTAATTTATAGCTATAGACCTAGTATAACTAAATAAGTTACTTTAGTAATAATAGCCTTACTAAGTTAAGAAAGTAAAAGATATAAATATTATATAAAAATATTACTATTATAAGCTATACTTATAAAAAAGAATAAGAGAAGGATTATATTATAGCTAACTTTATTAAGCCTAGTATATAAAAGATATTATTTATACTAATATTTATAAGCTCTTTTATATTACTAGCTATAATAAAAAGAGATATTAAATTATATTAGTTAATAGCTATAATAAACTTAGTAAAAGTAAGGTAATTAAAATATATAAAGTATATAAGAGTTTATTTAGTACTTTATATAAGTCTTAGAAAAAAGAGAATTATAAAATACTTAAGGGGTTTTAAAAATAACTATATTCCTTAACTAAGCTTTACTAAGTTAAAGGGGATATTAATTAATAAAAGGGTTATTAATATATAAAAAAAAGATATATAGGTTTAAGTATATATACTATATAGAATAAAGTACTATAATAACTATAAATTTTACTATTTATATTAAAAGAATACTATTAGGCTGCTTTTTAATATAAGGTAATACTAAATTTAAATAAAATAGCCTTTTTAAGTATAAAAATAATAATTTTCTAAAATAGTATATTAATTTATATAGTATATATATTAAGATTAAAGTATTTTATAAACTAATAACCCTTTTATAAATTAATATCCCCCCTATCTTAATAAAGCTAGGATAGGAAATATAGTTATTTTCAAGACCCCTTAAGTACTAATACTAAGTTATTTATATAAATAAAATAAAAGAATTTAATAATTATAAATTTAACTATTAGGTAATAACTTATAAGACTATCTTTAAATCCTTTTTAATAAAATAGCACTAGTTAAATAAAATTACTAAAAACTTTAATATTATTATATAAAATAAGCTTTTACTTATAATAATAAAAGGAAATATACTTAAGGAATATTAATTAAAAGTCTTAAAGACTATTAAATATTTTTATAACTATAGCTTATATTAAGCCTTTAAAAGAATACTATTTAAGTATATTTTTAGCTAATAGTAAAATATTTTAAATATTAAAATAATAAGAACTACTCTTTAATATTTTATTTTATAAATATAATAAAAAAAGCTTAATAATAAAAGAATTAAGTATATACTACTTAGCTTTATTAATAATATAGTCTACTAGCTTTTAATATTAAAAGAAAAGGTAATTAGCTTTTTTAATATTTACTTTAAGTTTAATATTATCTTTATACTATTTATTATAAAGATAAGATTAATAAAAATTTAAATAAAATCTTATATAAAAGTAAGGAGAAATATATAAATAAAAGCCTAAATAACCTTTATATTATAAAAAGAAAAGAGATATTAAAAAATAAGTTTAATATAATTTATAATTAAGGTTATAATAATATAAGTAGTATTTATAAAACTTAAATAAATAAAGATATTAAATAAAGTCTTAAAATACTTAAAGTTAAAATACTTACTTTATAACTAGGTTTTACTAATTAGTATTTTTATACTAATAGCCTTTATAAAGTTATATATAAATAATACTAAGCTTATAATATATAAAAAAATATAATATAGCTTTTTTTATAATAAATAGTATAAAAATTTTTTAAATAAAATATAAGCTTTTTAAAATAATAATATATAAAATCTAGTTAACCTTAACCTTAATATAAATATCTTATAAAGAAAATAAGTATATAAGTTAAAAAAAGGACTAAATAACTAAATAGTTAAATATAAGGCCTAGTAAGTTATTTAAGGCTTTAAGTAAATTACTAAGATTAACTATATAAAGATATTAAGATTAATAATTAAGTTAATAACTTATAAAATACTATTTACTATTATAGCTATATTAAATCTAGAAATTAAATAAATAAATATTAAGAGTGTATTTTTTTATAAAAAGGTTAATAAGAATATATATATTAAATAACCTACTAGTTTTAAAGATAATATAATAAAGGTTTATAAATTAAAAAGGCTTTATATAAACTTAAGCAGGTTTTAAAAATATAATATAAAACCCTTACTAACTTTTTATTAAAACTAAGTCTTTAACTAGTATTAGTAAATAATAGCCTTTATAAAAAAAATAGCATTTTTATTATAATTTATATAAATAACTTACTTTTTATAAAAAAGAATAAAAAAAAGATTACTAAATTAAAAAATAGACTTTATTAATAATTCTTAATAACTAGACTTAAACTATACTATTATTACTTTAGTATTTATATTTATTAAAAAAAAAAATATAAATAGTTATTTTTAACTAATAAGGCTATATTTAAAAAATCCTTTATTAATATAATATAATAAACTATACCCTAGCGCTAATACTTATAATTAAAAAAAGGCTATAAAAAGTAGTAAATAACCTTATTTATTACTTAAATAATTAAAAAGAATACTAGTTAATAATAAGATTTTTAATATATTTAATATTAAGGATAAGGCTAGACCTAGCCTATATAATATTTATTATTAATTATTACTTAAGAAATTTAAATAATAGTTATAAATAAGCTATAATGCATATACTTAAGTATATTTAAAGAATAAAGGATTTCTGCTTTATTTTTTAAAAGGACCTATAGCTATTATATAAATATAATAATTCTAACTAAGTAAAGATTTTAATACTTAATAATTAACCTTTAATTATATATTTAATATAAAGAGTAAAAAGATTAGCTAGTTATTAAAAGAATAAGTAATAATAATACTTTTAAATTATAAAGCTAAATATATAGCTTAAATAAATATAATAAAAAAGGTAATCTAGCTATAATACCTTTTTATAAAATTATAAATTAATTTTAAAAAGGAATCTTTAATAAATACCTTACTACTATTAACCTTATTTAAGTCTTTACCTTTTAGTATAATTAAGACCCTGCTATCTTCTAGTGCTATTATTATATACTATAATAATTAAAAAGTAATTATACTTATAAAAAATCCTATAAACTATAAGGGATTAAAGTATATTAAGACTTAATAATACTTTATTTAAAAGAAAGTAAAAAAAGGTAAAGTTAAGCTAAAGTATATCTTAATAAATAAAATAGTAATAAATAAGTTAACTAAGCTATTAAAAAAAGATTACTTTTATAAGTTTTATAAAGCCTTAAGCTTAAAAAGGATTATTAATAAAAAAAGTATTAGTAAAAAAGTATAAGGCCTAAATATATATACCTTAGTTATTTTTTTAAAATAAGGGGTATTAATATAAGAAGTACTAGTATATAAGTAGCAGAGGGTTAATCTAGTTAAAGGTATAAGTAAAAGCTATATGCCTAGTTTAGTAAATATAAATAAGTAAAATAAGAGATATACTTATTAATAAGTTATAAGCCTAGCTTTTATTTAATACTGCTAAGTATTAAAATATCTTATCTTATTAAAATACTAATTTTACTAGCTATAATATTTTAATTAAGAATTACTATATAATAAGAAAATAAAAAATAAACACTTATTAATTAACCTAAATAAAATAAGGCCTATTTATTAATTAAAATAGTTAAGATTACTATTATTTAATAACTTAATAGCTAGTCTTAGATTATCTTAAAGTAGCTAAAATATATAAAAAGGCTAAGAAGATAAGAATAATAATAAGACTAATAATAATAGCTTAAATATAGTTAAGAGATTAACCTTTAAGTAAATAAATAAGGATTATAAAGATAAGGGAATTTTAAGTATTTTATTATTATTAAGTAATATTAATATATTTAATTATAAAGTCTATATACTACTGCTATTATTATAAGCTAGCTAAAGACTAATATATAATATAGCTTAATAATATAATAATTTAAAAAATAGTATTATAGCTAAAGACTTAGTTTAAAAAAGGCTTAAGATTAAGCTTATTATAATTAATGCCTTTAGCCTTAAATTACTTTTAATATTAAAGAAATAAAAAGACTACTTTTTATAAAAGTAAGAGCTAAGGTTAATTATTAACCTTATAAGTATTAAAGACCTTTTAAATATTTATAATATTAAAAATAAAGTTCTAGCCTTTTAGCTAAATATATAAAAAAGTAAATAATAATAATATATTAAGATTTTTAAAATAATATTATTTATCTTATTTAGTAAAATACTAAATAAAAAAAGACTATTAAATATATTTTTAAAAAGACTAAAAAAGAATTTTAAAAGTCTAGCCTTAATGCTTTTAAAATAATATATAAAGAGTAAGAGGATTATAATCTTAAGTCTTTAAATTTAATAAAAGACTTTACTTAGAAAATTAAGACTATTTAAAAGAGGTTCTTATAAGTAAGGAGTTAGTATTATAATAACTCTTAGGGAAGAAAAAGACTTAATTTAGCTAATTAAAGCTATTTATAAGAGAAAAAAATAATAATAAACAGGCTATACTATAGTAAACTATAGTCCTAATTAAGATTATATACTAAAGTATATATAATATATTTCCTTTAAGACTATAAGGGCTATAACTAAAACTTAATAAAAATTTAATAATATAAAGCTTATTAAAAGGTAAGGCATTTTACTATAATAAATAAAAAGGGGATATATTATAAAAAAACCTTTATATATATAGCCTTTATTAGTATAAAGCTTTAATAAAGCATATCTAGCCCTCTTTTTTAAGTAGATTATTTTTAATAGTCTTATTATTTATAAGACTAATAACTTTAGTATAGTTAATATGCTTTATTAAGCCTAGACTTTAAAAAGCCTCTTTTTTAAGGTAAATCTAGTTAAAATAGCTATTAATCTTAAAGTGTTACTTAAGGGCTAGTTAAGCTATAAAGTTAGTGTTATAGATTTATTTTACTAAATAAGGAAAGTAGAAATAATAATAAAAAATAAGAAAAATATAAAAAAGATAAAATAAAAAAAAGCTAAAGGCTCTTAGGCTTTAAAGGTAAAGCTATTATAGTTTTTTTCTCTTATTATAAGTTAAGAAAATAAGAAAACTTCTTATAATAATATAAAAAAGTAAAAACCTTACTTTAAGTAAGTTATAAAGTTAGTATTATAAGAAGTAAGGATATAGTAAGTTATATTAATTATTATAAGTTAAGTAAGAATAACTATTTTAAAAAGCTTTATAAATTTAATATATTTAAGTTATTTAAGAGGCTTTATTAAACTATTTCTTATTATTTTTAAGTCCTCTTATTTAAATTATAGAGAATCTTTATTTAGACTATATTAGTTTATATATATATAAAAATTCCTATGCCTATACCTGCATTCTTATAACTATATACTTATTTATAGTATAAGCTAATAGTATATTTAGAGGTAGCCTTAATATTATAAATATTAATATTATAATTTCTTACTATTATTATTATTATTATTATTATTATTATTATTATTATTATTATTATTATTATTATTATTATTATTATTATTATTATTATTATTATTATT
>NW_020194756.1:0-14453 GCF_003025115.1 Trichoderma citrinoviride
ATTATATATTATTATACTCTTTTTAATATATTTATTAAGATTTTTAAAATTATAAATTAAGGTTTAATAGCTTAAAATAGCTTATTATAATTAAAGAAGAATATAATAAATAGCTATATATATATTACTTAGTTAATAAGTAATTATAAGTAATTTTTAATATTTTATATTATTTTAATTACTTAATTAAAAGATAATTTAAGCTTTTAATATATTAAATTTATTAAGATAATAAAAAGGCTATTATAATAATTAATAATATTATATATTATTAAAGCTTAGTAAAAAAAAAGAAATTATTTTTAAGTATATACCTTTTTATATATATAAGCTAAATAGTAAAATTAAGTATTTTAGTTAAATTATAATTCTTAAGTTTATTAAAAAACTTAAAAAGGCTAATTTACTTAAAAAGCTATAAATTAAAAGCGCTTTTATTATTATTTATTTACTTAATATTAGTCTTTTATATATATATAATATATAAATATTAATATATAAGTTAAAAGAATAGTTTTAGCTATATATATTATTAACTATTTAAAAGCTTAATATAAGCTTAAAACTTAATTAAAATAATATATATATATATAGCTATAAGGCTTATATATTTTATTAAGATTAAAAAGCTAAAACTAAAAAAAAGTATTTTAAAGTAAACTTAAAGAGAATAATTAGTTATTTAATAAGTTATAAAGCTATTAATATATATAAGATCTAGATCTTTTATTTTAAAAAGGTTTTTATAATAAGAAATATTAAATTTAATAAAATAATATTTTATTTAAAAAGTTCTCTTATTTAAACTATAAAGAATTCTTATTTAAACTATAGTAGTTTATACTATTAACTAGGCTAACCCTTAAAGTATAATTATTTATATACTTATATTAAAATATAGTATAGTATATAATAGTTAGTATTATTATCTAAATATTACTTAGTAAGTTAATTAATAACTGCAGGCTATTAAGCCCTTACCTCTCTTTATAAAAAAGGTAGTATTTTAATTTATAACTATTATTAATATATAACTAACTATTATAACTTTCTTATATTATAACTTTATTAATTTTATAATAATTACTATTAAATCTTTATAAAATACTTATTACTATTCTATCTTTAATATATTAAAAATTTAGTGCTAAAAGTCTACTTATATAGCTACTATAATATAATCTTATATTAAGAGTAAGATAGTTATTTATTAAATATATATAAATTCTAGCCCTTTATGCCTTTTAATAATTATAAAGACTATAGCATGCTTTAATATTAATATTAGCCTTATAAAGAAATATATTATGCTTTTAAAGGCTAGCCTTCCTTTACTAAAGGCTAAGGCTAGTAGTAGTTATCCTCTAGCTTTAATAAAAAAAGAAAAGAAGGTAATTATAATATATACTTAGTATATTAAAAAAAGTATATTTACCCTTATAAAAGCTTATCTTATTAACTAAATAAACTTCCTTTACTACTATTAGTTATTTAAATAAATCCTTAATCTCTTTAAGTATTAAATTTATAATATTAAAGAATAGTATTTTAAGATAAACTTTTAAAAAGTAAAGATTAAGGAAATATAATATACTAGTGTTAAGCTAAAGCTTAAAAAGATAAAAAACTAGTTTAAGAAACTTAAGGCTATTATAGCTATATTCTTTATCCTTACCTTTAACTTTTAGAACTTTAATAAAACTCTTTTATAGCTTAGCTAAATAAAAGGCTAGCTATAACTTATTTTAACTTAAAAAAAAGGGAATTTATAGCTAGTTATCTTTTAGCTAAGTAAATAAAAAGTTATTAACCTTAATTAATATAATTAGTACTATTAGTAAAGCTATTCCTTTTTTTTTAATTCTTTTTATTAAAGTCCTTTTTAAAAACTATATTATAGCTTTAATTAATAAAGATATAGTTATTATATAAATAGTAACTAGATTTAATAATATATAATAAGTATTATAATAGCTATAATACTTTAACTATTACTCTTTTACTTTTAGTAATAGCTTTAAGGGCTATATAATTAAGGGCTAGTTTAGCTATTTATTTAAGATTATATATTTAACTTAAGGGATATTAAAATATAGCTAGTAAGGGTATTTTTAAAAGATAATAAAAATAGTATATTACTTACTAATTATAAATAGCTTTACTACTTATAAAGACCTTGAGTTTATATAGTATTATAATCTTTTTAATATTATACCCTTTAAGCTTTTATTATATACTCCTTATTTCCTTTAACCTTTTAATATTAGCATTTATTAATATCTTAAATAATAATAATAATAATCTTTATAAGACTTTATTCTAGCTAGTAGTATAAGTATTATAAGATATAACTTCCTTTATTAATAAGATAAGATATATAAGGCTGCTTTTAAAGCATACTATATTTATATTAGATTTAAAAAAGCAGGCTTATAGCCTTTTAATCTTAATATAATACTATTACTATTATAGCTTAGTTATATATAGTAGTAAAAGCTACTATTACTTAACCTTTTTATAAAAAATATAATCTTATTATAATTAGTTAAAAAAGTAGCTAAGATAATTAAGAAAAAGCTTTATATCTTAAGTAGCTTAATTTAAGAGATTATTAATAGCGCCTTTATATATATAAACTATATAATTATTATAAATGCTTAAACTAAGTATATTTAATAACTTTAGGATTATTAAATTTAGTAAAAGGTATGCTAAATAAAGTCTTACTACTAGATTAAAGGTATCTTTAATAAAGCATATATAATAATATAGCTTTATAAGAAAATAGCTATTTAATAGTAGTAAAAAGCTAAAAGTAAAGCTTATTCTTAAGTCTATAAGCAGTAAATATAAATATAATAATAACACGCCTTAAAAAACGCCTAAACCTTATCTTAGCTTTATTTTTAAAGCTATGCTATTATTAATAAAAAGAGGTATTAGAAAGAGGAATACTATACTTAAATTTAAAGCTAATAGACTTTAGAAAAGAAAGAGTTAATAAAGTTATATATAAAGCTATAGAATTAAGCTAATAAAAATAGCTAGTCTCTCCTTTATTAAATAATACTATATATAGAGATACTATAGGTTCTTAGTATTAAAGCCTAGGTATTAAACTATTAAGGTAATATAATTATAAAAGTTAAAGATAATAATAAGACTGTTAGTAGCCTTAAAGCTAGCTATATTATAATATTATTTAATAGTAGTAGTAGTAGTAGTAAGGAAATAAAAATAAATAAAAAAGATAGTAAAGTTAAGATAATTATAACTTCCTGCTGCTTATAGGCTTTAATTAGTTATTATTTTAACCTGCTTAAATTCTTTAAGATTAAAACCCTTAGCCTTAATCTTAATAAGGAAATAAATTAATAAGTTAATGCTAATTTAAAGGCATTATAGTTATATAAGTTATTATTAAATAATAAGCCTTTTATTATTATTATAGAATATAGAATTAGTATATTATAAATATAGTTATATTTTCTAAACTAACTTTAAATATAAATTGCTATATAATAATATATTTAAATATAATAAAAGTTATATTAAAATAAAATTTAAATACTATTTAACTTATTTATTATTTTTTTTATTAAAATTAGTTAATATAATACTATAATATAGCTAGAAAGTTATAATAGTTAGTTATATATTAATAATAGTTATAAATTAAAATACTACCTCTTTTATAAAGAGAGGTAAGGGCTTAGTAGCCTGTAGTTATTAATTAACCTACTAGGTATAAAGTAAAAGGCATAAGATATTACTATTAGTAATTAAGGCAGGCTAATTTAAATATAGTATTTTCTTTATTTTTTATATATATAGAATTATAATTAGGCTAGATAAGAGGAACTTACTATAATATTAATAATTATAGTATTAAAAGCTATAATTAAGAGTAAGAGTAAAAAAAATAGCTATAGTTAATAATATTATAGTATTATTATATAAGCTATAGAGTATGCTATAAATTTATACTATAAATAGATATATAGGCCTAGGACTGTAGGTATAGGCATATAAATATTTAAATAGGCATAGACTATTATAGTTTAAATAAAGATTTACTATAATTTAAATAAGAGGACTTTATTTAAAAGAGTAAGAAGTAAAGTAACTGCTTATTAAAAAGCTTAATAAGCTTTTTAAGTAAGTAAAGGAGGATAAGTTAAAATACCCTTTTACTATTATAAGATATACTTATTAATAAAGACTTTACTTAAAAAAGCTTAATAATTAGCTTAAAATTATAAAAAAAAGTTTAAGAGGCTATTAAATAAAGCTTTTTTAATAAAAAAAGCTAGTAATAAATAAGGCTATAAATATTAAAAAAGACTTTTAAAATAAATATATAATATATAATATATAAAAGGTTTAAAAGTGCTTAAAAGAGTATATAACTAAAAGATATAAAGTATAATAAGCTTATAATTAATATTACTTTTAAAGATTTATTTAATTTAATAAAAAATTAATAAGAAAATATATTAAGTAAATAATAAGGCTATAAATTATATAAAAATATAAAATAAAGAGGGTAATAAGCTAAAAAAATAACCTTATTATTATTATAAAAGTCTAATTAATAAAATTAAAGTAATAGCTTAAAAGTATATATTATATTTAATAAGTTCTTTTATTATAAGAAATTAAAGAAAAGGCTTAATTAGCCTTTAGCTAAAGAAAATAACTTATTAAGCTTTATAATTATATTTATAATACTTAAAGCTATAATATAATAAAAGAATAAATAAAATAAAGTCCTTTTATTTAAACTATAATAAATTCTTATTTAGACTATAATAGTCTATACTACTAGCTAGGCTAATGCCTTAAGTAAGATTCTTTATATACTTATACTAAAATATAGTATAAAGCTCTAGCAGTTAATACTATTAAGTTAGTATTATAATAAAGGGTATAAGATATTATAAGTAAGGTAAGGAATTAAGGCAGCTCTTTTTTATAAACTAGCTGCTATAGCTACTACTAGCTTCTTCTTCTACTGCTGCTGCTATAGTTATACTCTTTAAATCTAGGTTAAATAATAATAAAAATAATAATAATAATAGCAGGAAATTATAATATTAATATTTATATTAAGGCTACTAAATATATTATAAGCTTATATTATAAATAGATATGCAGTTATAGAAATGCAGGTATAAGTATAGGAATTTTCCTATATATATAGACTATTATAATTTAAATAAAGATTCTTTCTAGTTTAAATAAAAGGACTTATAATATATACTAAATTAACTTATTAAAAATACTTATAATTTAGTTAAGGTATTAAAAAGCTAGAATAAGGTTTTAAAATACTTTTTAAAAAAGTAATTTATAAAAGCTATATAAAGAGAAATAAATATATTAATAGCTAAAAGAACTTAAAAAGAGATTAATAAAGAAAAAGCTAAGTTAAAGCTAATTTTAGTTAAATAAGTGTTTTTTTATAAATTTATTAAAATATAAATTAATTAGCTTAATCTTTATATAGTTTATATAATAGTATTTAGCTTTTACTTATACTTATAATTAAATTAACCTTTATTACCTTTTTATATAAATACTTTTTATATTAATGCCTTTATTTTTAATACTCTTACTTAATAATAAAAAAAGTAAAAGTTATACTTTTTCTTTTTTTATATATTAAATATAAAGCCTAAAACTTACTTTTACTAACTATTTATATAGCTGCCTTTTTTATAAGTTATAAAATTAAGAATATATATTTAATTAATTAATATAATTCTTAAAGCTTTTAGCTATTAGTTTATATATTAATAATTCTCTTTAAGCTAAAGGCTTATAAAACTTAAAACTTTTTTTTAATAGCTTAGTTAATTTATTATTTAATAGCTTAGTTAATTTATTTAGTATTATTTTATTTATAAAAATATATTTTAGCTTAATTTCTTTTTATTTAACTTTTTTATATATAAAATAGTATTAAGTCTTAATATACTTAAAGCCTTTATAGTTAGTTAGGTTTTTTATTAATATAATTACTTTTTAATTATTATAGTAAATAACTATAGTATTTAATAATAAGAATAATAATAAGGCTAATAATAAGACTAATAGCTTACTTACTTACTTCTCTTAAAGATTAATATATAATTTTATAAAAAGTCTTTATAGCTAAATAGCCTTTTTTATAATATTAATTTATACTATATACTTAGCTTTATAGCTTAATAAAGTTATTATTACTTATTATTTTAATAACTAGTTAATTTTATTACTTTTTATATTAAATATATAGCTAGATATTAATTTATAAGTATTTAAATTAGCTAGCTTAGTTTAAGTTATTATAGCTATATAATAGTTAAAGACTTTCTTAAAATATAAAATAAAAGTCTTTACTACTTTAAATATAATAAATAATATATTTAACTACTTACTTATATATATTATTAAGGTTATTAAAGTATTTACTAATAATAAATACTATATAAGCTAAGTCTAGTTATATTTTAAGTATTAAATATATTAATAATTTAATTATAAACTATTACTTTTTATATTTATTTAATTAGCTAATATATTCTTTTACTTTTTATAATTATTTTTTAATTATTAATATTAAGGCTAAAATATAGTTAGTTATATTAAGCTATTAAAGGATTTTTTAAATATACTTTTATTAATTAAGGATAATTATTCTTATTAGCTAATTTTAATAAATTTAAATTTTAAAGTAATAATAATATAGTTTTAAATTTATTATAAAGAATTTATTATATAAAGCATTTTTTAAATTAATAATCTTTACCTTATCTTTTTTAATAATAAGTAAGTTATTAATATAAATTATAATAAATATACTATTCTTAATATATAAGTCCTTTTATTTAAACTATAGAGAATTCTTATTTAAACTATAATAGTCTATGCTTATACTAAAATTTATATCCTTATACTTATAATCCTATAACTATATACCTATTTATAGTATAAACCTATAGCAGAACTTATAATATATCCTATAGCCTATTTTATATTACTAAGACTTTATTATTTTTAATTATTCTTTTACCCTTGCCTTTAATTTTAATACTAAGCTATAGAATGCTAATTTTAAATAAATTAGCCTGCCTTAATTAATATCTTAGGCCCTTTACTTAGTAATATTTAGTTAATAGTATTAATTAAGTATATACTATACTATAATTTAGTATAAGTGTATTAATAACTATACTTAAGGGGTTATTTTAGTTAATAGTATAAACTATTATAGTTTAAATAAAGATCTACTATAGTTTAAATAAGAGGACTTTAATATATAGGCTATTATTTAATATAATTATATAAAAACCTAAAGTAAAGAGAAACTTAATAAAAGTCTTATACTAAACCTTAAAGGCTTACTTTAAACTATAAAAAGCCTTTTTAAGCTTATATACTTTTTTAATTTTATTATTAAATCCTATTAGTTATTTAATATAAATATCTTCTTTTACTTTTTTATATAAAAAGGCAGTCTTAATATTTATTTACTTTATCTTTAAGTTAAAAGTAGCTATTATAATAAATAAGGCTTTATATATTATTAGCTTAATAACTAAAGTAAAGGTTTTTAAATAATTAATTTTAATAATTTACTTAAACCTTTTTATAATTTATTTTACTTTATATTATATAACTTAGTTATTTAGGCCTTTTTTTAGCTTATATATTTACTTTTTTTATAATATATTTATCTTAAGGTTTAAGTTAATAAGTTTTTAGTTTTTATTTTCTTTTAAGGCTTATATTTTATTTACTATTTTTTTATACTATTTATTATAAAAAAAGCTATATTTAGCCTTTTTAAATATTTTAAGTTTAATATTATTAATATATATTTTAGCTAAAGTAGTAAGTATAAAGACTATAATAAAAGAGAAATTATTATTAAAAGATATCTTATTTTATAAAGAATACTGCAGTTTTAAGTATTTAAGGACTTTATTACTTATTTATAATTACTTTAAGTTTAATACTAGTAGTTAAGGTAAGAGAACTTTAATAATTAATTAAGTAAAGCTATTTCTTTAATACTGTTTTATAATTTAATTATTAGTTTAAGTCTTTATTAACTATATATTATTAATAATAATAAGGTTTAATATAATTTTAAATTTAAAGTATATATTTAAAAAGCTAATTATTCTCCTCTTAAGTATTAATAAATAGTATATTATATTAAGTTCTCTTATTTAAATTATAAAGAATTTTTATTTAAACTATAATAGTTTATATATATAAAAAGAATCCTATGCCTATACTAGTATTTTTATAACTATATATTTATTTATAATATAAGTAAATAGTATATTTAATAGCTTATATAAAAACACTACTTATATATAACTTTTTAATTTTTTACCTTTAATACTATAAATATTAATTACTATAGATTTAAAAAGTATAATTATAATAATAATAAAAAAAGCTAGTAGTAATAAATAAAGCTATTAGTAAATATAGCAGCTAGTTTATAAAAGAATAAAGCTACTTTAATTCCTTATATTAATTATAATATCTTATACCCTTTATTATAATACTATTTTAATAGCACTTTATAATAACTACTAAAGCTTTATACTATATTCTAGTATAAGTATATAAAGAATCCTACTTAAGGTATAGACCTAGCTAGTAGTATAAACTATTATAGTTTAAATAAAGATTCTCTATAGTTTAAATAAAAAGACTTATTATATTTTTAATAAACCTTAGTAAAATATATTTAATCTCTTTTTTATTAAGCTTCTTCTTTTATACTTAAAGAATAAGGTACTAAGTAATTATCCTAACTATTTTAATATTTAATATATTAAGCTACTAATTAAAAATATATTTAAAAGGCATTTTTTTAAGGCTTAATAAGGACTTTTATTATAAAAGTAATTAACTATTTTTAATACCTTTAGTTAGTATTTTCTTAAATTATTCCTCTTAATTATTATAAGCAGTAGCTTATTATATATAATAATATTAAAGTTCTTAATAATATTATTAAATTAATATTACTTTATTAATAATACTTTTAAGATAATACTTTATATAATTACCTAGTTATTAAATTTATAATTATTAAATTTCTTTACTTTATTAAAGTAAATAATTTTATAGTATTATCTTTATAGCTTTTTATTTTTTAAAAATTATATAAAAAACTTTATAAATTCTTATACTTTTTATTTATTTTTTATTATTTTACTTTTATTAAAATAACTATAGCTATTTATAAATATAATTTAATACCTCTTTTTATTATAGTTATTAATATAAAATAAACTATATATATTAATATAAATTATATTATTAATATATTTAGCTTATTAAAGTTATTTTTTATATAGCTTTTTATATATTTATTTATATAAGTAGGCCTTATATAAATAAAATTTTTATATAATATTTAATTTATTTACTATTTCTTTTAGCTTAATAAGGTTATTATTATTAAAGTATTTTATTTACTTATACTAAAGTTATATTTAAGGTTTAATTATATAAAAAATAAAGATTAAGATTAATAAGTCTGCTTATAATACTATATATAAAATAAAGGCTTATATTAAAAAAAAGTTTATTTATAAAATAAAAAAATTACTAAATCTTTTAGCTAAAAGTTTTATATATTTTTTTTTATCTAGTAGTTTTAAGCTATTAATATTTCCTTTTATAAGTTAAAAAGCTAGGTTAGAAAGATTAAGTTTAAATTAAAAGTAAAGGCATAAAGAATATTTAAGAATAATATAATAATAAAGATATTATTTTTTAATATATATTATTTAACTATTATACTTATACTTTTAACCTTAATTTTAAAGTTATTAATATTATTTAATACTTTAAAGTATAATTATAAAAAGCTAAAGATAAATTTATTTTATTAATAAATAATATACTATTTATAGCTAAAGTTAAAGACTTAAATAGCTTTAAGGCTATAATTTACTATTATTTTAAAATATTATAAAAAAATCTTTAATCTTTTTTTTTACTTTTATTATAGCTAAAAAAGAGCTTTTTTAATTTTTACTTATATATTTTATATTTATAACTATAAACTAATAATAATTTATTTAACCTTATTAATTTTTTTATTTTTTTTTCCTTTTTAAATAAAAATCTTAGTATTTTTTTTTTATATATTATATTTTATTATAATAAGTATATTTTAATACCTTTATAAATACTATTTTATTATTATTATTTTTTATTAATATACTTTTTTTATATATTATTAATACTTATATAGTTATTATACTGCTTTTTTATTAAACCTCTTTTACTTTTATATTATATATAATACTATTTAATATAAAGAAGGAGTTAGCTTTATAACTTAACTAAAAGTTAATATATTAAATAAAATATTATTTATTTAGCTTATTAATAAACTTAAAAATTAAATAACTATTTAAAAGCTTATATTTAGTTTTAGCTTATAAGAACTTTTTTTATATTATTTTTATTTTTTAAGTAAAGTTATAAATAAATATAAATAAAGTAAAGCTATAGTTTTTTTACTTTTTATATATTATTTATAATACTTTAAGGCTAGATTTTTAAAATTTCTCTTTTACTTATTAAAATACTTTTTTAATTTTTTTTTTTATTATTTTACTAAAAGAGATTAATAATATAATCTTAAAGATTTTAATATATTATTATTACTTACTTTTTTATATTTTTAATTAACTTATTAATACTTTATTTTTAATATTATAAGTATTAAGTAAATCCTCTACTTTTATTAAGTTAATAGTAAGTCTTATTAAATAATCTTAAACTAAGTAGTCCTTTTTTTTTTAAATATAAAAAGTAAGTAAAGGCTTAATATACTAACTGCTATTAGCTTAATTTTAAGTTTAGTAGGTTTTAGTTATACTTTAATAATAATAGTAATATTAAGCTAGCTTTATTATTAAAATATATTATATACTAGATATTAAAGAGTTAATAATAATAAAAGAGTATAAACTTTATACTTAAAGATATTAATATTACTAAAAGGTAAAAGAATATTAAAAATTATATCTTTTTTAAGCTTTTTATTTAAAAGAACTTATTATTTATTTATATTAAGACTATTATTTACTTTAAACTAATTTTTATTATTTTAAAGGTTTTAAGACTTTTTTTAATAATTATTAAAAAAGGCTTAAACTAGTAATTAGATTATTTAATAATACTATTTCTAGTTAATATAAAAGATATAAAATTAGCTTATTTAGATTATATTAACTAGCTATTTTTAGTATTTTTCTTATTATATAGTAATTTCCTTTTAATAAGCAGTAGATTTAATAAGATTAGCTATAAGTAACTTAGTTATATAAGTACTAGGGGGGTTTAGAAGTTAACTACTTATTATATTAGCATAGCTAGATATAAGGGGGTTAATAAATAGGAAAATACACTATTAATTTAAAAAATAGATTTAATACCTAGCCTTATATATTAATTTCTATAGTAGCTAAAGTAGCTTTTTTAGCATAAGGTAAGTATCTTACTAAATAGCTTATATAATAAAAGGTTAGTATATTTTATTATATATACCTTATATTAAATATTAAGTACTGATTTTTTCTAAATTAATAGTATATTTTCCTACTTATTAACCCCCTTATATATAGCTATACTACTATAGTAAGTAGTTAACTTTTAAGACCCCTCTAGTACTTATATATTTTTAATAATTTTAGTAAAAGCCAGGCTTATAACCTATTAAAATATATATTAATTAGCTTAATCTTTATATAGTTTATATAATAGTATTTAGCTTTTACTTATGCTTATAGTTAGATTAACCTTTATTACCTTCTTATATAAATACTTCTTATATTAGTGCTTTTATTTTTAATAAAATTTAAGTAAAATAGTAACTTAAAAAGATATAAGGCAAGACTTATAATTTAAAGAGATTTATAAAAAAGCTTAATAATTAAAAAAACTTATATAGTAATACTTATATTATATTTCTTTTATATTCTAGTTACTTTAATAGCTAAGTTTAACCTTAAGCTTAAATAATATAATATTAAAAATACATTTTTAAATATAAAGTATAATAAGTAAGGCGTTTTTATAATATATAAAATACTATAAGGCTTTTATAAGGCTAAAAAGCTTATAAAGCTTAAAAAGGCCTTTTATAACTTAAGGGATTAACTAAAGCTATAATATAAGGGATTTATAATTAAGCTTTTCTTATTAAGCTTAAAAGCTTATCTTAAAAAAAGCTGCCTTTTTTATATAAAAGATAAAAAGCTATTCTTATACTTTTATATAAATAATATTATTATTATATATTATAAAAAGAATAAAGTATATTATACTAAGCTAATTAAAGCTTTAGAAATAAAATATAAGCTTTATAAAAAAAGTAATATAGCTTAGTTTTTAAGAATTTATATTATTTAAAAGTATAATAAATATATAATTATTTTATTTTATAAAACTTATATTATAAAAATTATATAATAATTTAACTTAACTAATTAAAATTAATATTTAATAATTCTAATTTTAATAATTAAGCTTTTAAAGTATTAAGGCTAAGTTATAAAAGTAAATATTAAGTAATACTAAAAGAAATTTAGCTTAGCCTTATATATAGTAATTATAATATACCTTAATATAATATATATTATTTTAGCTTTATTATACTTTTTTATTAACCTTAATAAAATTTATTAAAAAGCTATTAACTAGTTAATTTAATATCTTTATATATAAATATACCTTACTTTATAATATAAATAAGTAAATAAATTATAAGTTATAAGCGCTTTTAATAATACTTTTTTTATTAATAATACTAATATAAAGAGGTTATTTTAAAAGTTTTTAATAATATTATTTAATAGTTTAGTTATATAAAATATAATAAAGTAAAGTATAATATATACTTTAATTATAAAAGCCAAGCTATTATTATTTACTTAATTAGTAAAAGAAGCTATTATATTATAATACTTATTTATATATATAAGGTTTAACTTAATTAATAAATAGTAGTAAATTAATTATACTTATAAAGTAATAAACTAGCTATATTTATAAAGTATATAATAATAAACTAGCTATACTAAAGGGGTCTTAAAATTAACTACTTCTTAGTTTAGTATAGCTAAATATAAAGGGCATGTTAATTAAGAAAAATCACTATTAATTTAAAAAGGAAAAAGTACTTAAGGTTATATACTAGAATATACTATAAAAAGGTAGCTTTTTAATATAAAGTAGTTATATTATTAAATAGGTTATATACTTAAAAAGAGATACCTTTATTTATATATAATTAATACTATAAAGTAAGTATTAAATTCCTTTTAAATTAATAGCGATTTTTCCTAGTTAGCATGCCCTTTATATCTAGCTATACTAGACTAGGAAGTAGTTAATTTTAAGACCCCTCTAGTACTTATAATATATATAATAATAAACTAGCTATACTTAACTTTAAAAGACCTAATTATTAATATACTTTTATACTTTTAAGGCATAAGCTTAAACCTTTTTAAGACTTATATTCTTAAGCTTTTACTATTATTACTTATAAACTAGATCTTTATTATTTAATAGCTTTATTTAAAAGCATAAAGTATACTTTACTTTTTATATTAGCTATTTAAAAGTTAGTAATTAAGTATTAATAATTATTAAAGAATACTTACTTTAATATTAGCTAGTTAAATAGCTTTATTAAGCTATATTAGCTTAGCTATTAAAAGTATATAAAAAAGGCAGCTATATATATAATTAGCTAATTAATTTAATATTAATTAAGTAAAGAATTATTAATACTTATAAGTAAGTATAAGAGTAGTTATAAATAGTATAAGCTATATAATAAGTAAAGCACTTTATATTATTAAAATACTAAGTAAAAGTGCCTTTTTTAAAAATTAAGCTTTATATATAGTTTTTATAAAAAAGGTTTTATAATATTATAAGAGAAAGGAGCTTATAGCTTAAAAGGCAGATATATTATTTTATAAATTAAGTATTAGTAATAGTAGTTAAAAGTATAAACTTAATTAAAAAAGTAAGTATAATATACCTTAAGCTAAAAGAAGGTATTATAATAGTATTTAAAATAATAATAATAATATAAGTAAAATAAGTAATATTAATAGTAATAATAGTATTTCTTTAAGCCTTTTAATTTTACTATTAGCTTTTATTAAGCTTAATAAATGCTTAAAAGTAAAGCTATTATAACTATAACTTACTCTTTACTTATAAAAAGGTATAATATTACTATTATTATTAAGGCTACTACTATTAATAATAATAATAATCTTAATAATAATAATATTTAAAAAAGAAGAAGGCATTTATAAAGGAATTAAATTAAGCCTTTATAAAGCTTAAGTATAGCTTATAAAGTAAAAGTAAGTTAATAAAGCTATTATTATTAATTTATAGCT
>NW_020194757.1:0-14317 GCF_003025115.1 Trichoderma citrinoviride
GCTATAGCAGGAGGTCTAGCTATTATAAAAAGCGCTATTATTATTATAAAGGCATTAACTTTATCCTATATTAATTAAGTTATATAATTAAAAGGGCCTTAGGTCTTTTAGGAGGCTATAGCTAATACTATAGCAGGAAGCGGCATTATTATTATATAGACTATAGAACTTCTTATTAGGTTAGAGTTGCTATTAGCCTTATAGAGGATAAGTTATATAATTAAAAGGACTTTAGGTCTTTTAAGAGGCTATAGCTAATACTATAGTAAAAGGTCTAGCTATTATAAGGACTTTAGAACCTTTTAGAAAGCTATTGCTATTCTTAAGACTAAGTAAAGGTAGTAAGAGTTATAATATGCATAAGATATGTTTAAGAGAGAAGAGATATAAAGTAATAGAGGGAGATAGTATGACTTGTAATAGAGTTTAGTGTCTAGCTTTGCCTTTAGGCTAATGTTTTATTTAATTAGGATATAAAAG
This sequence comes from Trichoderma citrinoviride, assembly GCF_003025115.1. Lineage (NCBI taxonomy): Eukaryota > Fungi > Ascomycota > Sordariomycetes > Hypocreales > Hypocreaceae > Trichoderma > Trichoderma citrinoviride. The sequence goes on from NW_020194757.1 coordinate 481, forward strand.
ACATTTGCCTTCCTGTAAAGTATATAATAGCTATTCTTCTACTTAATAACTTAATAGAAATTATTATATTAAAGTCTATCCTATAATATGCTAATCTTCCTTAATTAAATAGTTAAAAGAGTTTCTTTAGCAGAAAGAAAAAATAGAAAAAGATATCTTATTTTATTCTTTTCTCTTTAACTCCTCTTACCTATTAAAGGACATTCTTACTTATTATATCTATTTTCCTTCCTTATATAAATAATTATATCCTTACCTCTCTTTTATAAAATAGCAGTCTATGCCTTTTAAACTTTATAAAGTATTTTATAAAGCTTTTAGACCTTTTCTTTAGCCTTTTATACACTCTTAATAGTATAGGTAAATTAATTAAAGGGTTTAAGGCATCTTTATATAAATTATTAGCTAAAAAGCACTAGCAGTTACTAAGAGTTACTTATGCTTTTTAAGAGATCTATAATATAGTAGTTAAACTAGATGCAGATTCTTTTTAAAAAGGTAAATAAAGCATAAACAGCACCTAGAGGTTATAGCAGTTACTAATAAAACTAAGCAGAAAGAAAAGTTTAAGAAAGAAATAAAGCAAGCTTCTTATATATAAGATAATAAAAAGACAGCTATAGATAATTTACTTTATATTATTTATTTAAAGAATAGCAGTAAGAGAGAAACTTTACTAGTTAATTTAGAGCTTAGTTTCTTAAGCTATATAAGTATATACTTATGTCTTAAAGATATTATTATAAAGCAAATACTAAAGCAGTTTAGTAATTATAAAGAAGATGCTATAGTGATATTATACTAGTTACTAAATGCTTTTATCTAGCATGCTTATAAGTAAATCAGCCAGTTTTCTTTACCTAAGGTCCTGTTAATATTTTATAAAGCTGTTATTAGCTAGCTTAAAAATATAGACTAAGAGTAAAAAGTAAAATAGTCTAGCAGCCTTAAGTGGCTTTCTTTAATAAAAGGAGTGTATAGTAACTATTAAAAGGGAGCTATTAAATATATAATTATAATAATAGTGTTTATAAAATAGCATAAGTCTTAAGTGCATCTAGTTCTAGATTAAAACTATTAAAAAGCATTATAATTAGTTATGCTAAGATTAATTAAGTTATAGCTAAATATTAAAAATGCAGGCTAGAATTAATAATAAAAGAATATTAATATACACCTAGCATATAGTAAGAAGTAGTATTAACTAGTAAGTGCATTTAGGCTTAGCATATTATTTATAAACCTATAATAAGTATAATAATATATTTTATTAAGGATATTGCTAAAATTAAAGTAAGGAGCTAGTAAAGGTAATAAATAAGGTAATTAAATTAATTCTAGAAGATCTGTTTAAGGATAAGAAAAAGATATTTATCTTAAAGATGCTTTAAGTCTAACTAAGGCACCTGATTAAAGATAGAAGGATAAATAGCGCTAAATTTAATTAAAAGCTATAAGCTTAAGGTTATTTAGCAGTAGAAGATATAATAACTATTAATTTAACTAAGCTAAATATAACTTATTATATAAACAGTGGTTTTTTATATATTAAGGGTTTAAAGTGTGTCTTTACTGCGCATGCGCTTTAAACACTAATACTACAGACTTAGTTAATAAATAAAGTTATTACTGCTTACTTACACTTATTTAATAAATTACCCTTTATCTATATAGGTTAGTTAATTCCTATTTATTAAAGTGTTAAGCCTTACTTACTAATTTAATATTTACTAAAGCAGGCTGTATTATAAGTAAATAGGTAGCAGATAGAGTCAGGCTCCTTAAATCTAGTATGCTTTTTTCTACTATTTTAAAATAATAACTATTTTACCTTTCTTAAGGTAAATAATAAAGACAGTTATATTTATTATTATAATTCTTTATTTAAAAAAAATAATAATATTAAGGTATATTTAGGATAATGTTATTATTCTTCTCTTACTAAATGCTTATAAATTATATATAAAAGAGAGGAGCACTTCTCTAACTTAAGATTCTATAATATAAAAGTAAGTAATATGCCTTTCCTAGATTTAATAAGCATTAACTAATATTAAGATATAATAAGACAGAATAATAACTATAATTATAGACTAATAGTTATTAAGTATATATAGAATTAAATATTAGGCAGGCTAGCGATTACTAATATAACTATTACTAGTTTATTAGAGTTTAGATATAGAATAAAGTATATATTTAAGGAGGCTTAGGAGTCTAACTCCTTAGTTAAGGTTATAGAATAGGGAATTTTAAAACGCCTTTAGAAATAAAACATATAGTAAGGGACTGATTAAAGGAGTAAATAATAAAAGAGGATATAAAGACTGACTTATATAAAGAAGAGCATAATGTTAATAGCAAGCTATAGAATATTAACTCTATTATATTAATAATCTTTAAAACAGTAGTATAGCCTGTATAAGGCGTTTAAAAAGCAATAGGACCTTTAGTATAGTTAATGCTATAAAGTTATACTAAATAATACCACTTAATAAGTATTCTACCTAGAATAGCTAATAAGAGCTTTAGAATAAAATCTTTATAACCCCTTATTTAAAGTAATAAAGTGTTAGATATATAAAAAGTATTAAGCAAATTATAGTTATAATATTATATAAGATAAACTTAATCTAAGCATTATAAAAGTGTATAAGGTATAGTAAGGTTATTATTAAATAAGTAATTGCTATTAAACCTTATAGTAAACTTAAGAGTATATAAAGCTACACTACTAGAAGTTAAGGTAAGGTAATTATCTCTATTAAATATAAAAATAAAGGTAACTGCTATTAAGTGTAAAACCACTTATAATATATTAGCAAGCAGAGCTTAAGAAAGCTTAGTAGAAAAAGGATAAAATAAAGAACTAGTATTGCTTTTAAAGCTATAACTATAAGGAGCTTAAAAAACACTTTATAAAATAGAGTAAGGATAAAATACTTAATAAAAGATAAGTATATATAGATATTTTACTAGTAATAGTATTATAGTTATTAATAAACTATCTATCTATAGTAATAAGAGGTAAATAGAATACTAGTAATAAATCTAAAGTATTTAAAATACTACTATATACTAGTAACTAGTATTTACTTTATAAATAATACTAGTATCTCCTCTATACTAGTAACCACTTTAAAAATAATACTAGTATCTCCTCTATACTAGTAACTACTTTATAAATAATACTAGTATCTCCTTTATACTAGTAACCACTTTAGAAATAATACTAGTATCTCCTTTATACTAGTAACCACTTTAGAAATAATACCAGTATCTCCTCTATACTAGTAACTACTTTATAAATAATATTAGTATCTCCTCTATACTAATAACTACTTTATAAATAATACTAGTATCTCCTCTATACTAGTAACTACTTTATAAATAATACTAGTATCTCCTTTATACTAATAACTACTTTATAAATATTACTAGTAATAGCTGCATATACTAATTTACAGTCCTTATTTTAAAAATCACTTTTATACTAGTAACTACTTTATAAATAATACTAGTAATAAATGCATATACTAATTTACAGTCCTTATTTTAAAAATCACTTTTATACTAGTAACTACTTTATAAATAATACTAGTAATAAATGCATATGCTAATTTACAGTCCTTATTTTAAAAACCTTTTTTTTATTAGTTACTTCTTTATAAATAATACTAGTAATAAATGCATATGCTAATTTACAGTCCTTATTTTAATCCCCTTAGATTTATATATTAAATGCATTTAAAGTACTAGTAAAAAGGGCAATTAGTTTTACTACTATAATATTATATATTATAGGACATTTAGATGCTAAGCAAGCTTACTGCAGCCTAAAAAGCTATATATATAAGCTATCCTACCTATTCTATTCCTACTACACTTAGCAGTTAATTTTAATCCCTTTATAAATTAGCCTTTTAAGTCTTTATTTTAATCCCTGCAGTTATTTACGCTTTTTAAGTTAAGGTTCTTTATATATATAAATAATATTAAATAGCAGACTTTAGCAGGAGTTCTTTTATTATATAACACTACTATTTTACTTTAATAAACTTTACTTTATAATAAGATAAACTAAATCTTACTATAGCTACTAGAACTATTATAGAAATTATAAAAAAGCTTAGTATTAGTAATATATTAATTATAAAGAATAACTTCCTATAAAATAAACTTCTATAAGCCTATTATAAGAAATATATTAATCTAGTATTATTCTTTTAAGAAAGCTTTAAATACCTAATAACTTTAATATTAGCTATATTTAATTCTAGATATATCTTAGCTAGCCCTTAGGCTTTTAAATACTTTATTCTTAGATTATACTATCTATACTTAAAGTAGGACTTCTTTATCCTAGTGTATAAAGAGTTAGTATTTAATATAATAAACGCCCTTTATATTTATAGCATTAATTAGAATAATAACACATGCACTATTACTTACTACCTTAATAACTTTAAAAAGGTAATTATTAATTAGCAGATGCTTAAGACTTTATTTACTTAAATAACTAATCTTAAATATTAATTAGCTTCTTATCTCCTTAAAAGACAGCTCTGTAATATTACCTATACATATAGTTAAAGAACTAAGTCTTTTAATAATATCTATACCTTTAAGATTAATAAAGATGCTAATAAAAATATCTAATTAATCTTAATTTAATAAATTTTAGCTAATAAGCATAAGAATAAAAGACTTCTATATATTAATCCTCTTAAGTAACCCTTTAGCATTTTATAAGGTAAAATTAAGACTCTAAAAGAGGCTAAAGGAGTATAACTTATAATTAGCTTCTATTAAGGCAAAATTAAAAGCTGTATATCTTTTATTAGCAATTTCTACACTATGCATTTATAATGTTTTCTTAAAGGCTAGTGCATAAGCTACTTATATTATAAACAGGCTTATATAAAGTAATTAATAATTTAGAAAAAGGGATTTATAAAAATAAATATAAAAGTTCTAAGGGTAATGCAATCTTTTAAAAACAGAGGCTTTAAATTTATAGATAAATAACTCCTTAAAATAAGGATTTAATATTTAAGTAATAATAATGCATTCTTAGTTAACTATAGTAATATTTACTAATCTTTTATACTATAATATTACTCTTTAGTCTTAAGAGACTAGCTAATTAAGCAGTAAGATAATATTAGGGGTATTTTATAAACTGAATTTAATAAATATATTATTAGCATTTATAGCATTACTAAGTAATATTATTAAGACTATAATATTATATTTTCAGGCTCTTAAGCAATATTACTAATATCTGCTTACTGCCCTGCTTACTGTTATCTTAAGAATATAATTACTGCTAATATAAGAGTTTTTAATAGCCTTAAGTCTAGGGAGTACTAAAGCATAGTAAGCGCTAAGCTAGATAATAGATAAGAATAGCAAGCGCTTATAATTTTAAGCATAGTATGCTGTTATTTCTAAGATATAACGCCCTAGTTATAGACTCTTTAAAAGGCCTAAATTAGCATGCACTAGGTAGTGAGTAAAGCCTATATTATATATTATTGCTAGCTAGACTAGCTTTATATTAGTTAGTGCCTAGGTAGAGAGATACTATAAGTTAAGACTCTATTACTATATTGCAGATGCATTAATATATAATGCTATATCTTTTATCTCTGCAATCTCTTATATTTATAACTAACTTAGTGCGCTCTGCTCTCTACTTATATCTGCCATTTGCATATAATAGCCTGCTCCTGCGTTATGCTTAAGTGCTATGCCTTAGGTATTACTCTTTACATTAGCGCTAGTAACTAAACCTAGCTAGCGCATAGATATGCAGGGGCGATCTATCCTATTAGTAATAGGGCTAGCAGCTTACTACCACTCTTTATATAGTATAAGGTAATGCTTATAATAACAGGAACTTATTAACAGAAGGGTTTTATAAAGAGGATTACACTAGTACCGCTTAGTATAAGCTACCTTATACCTATCTAACATAAGGTAGTATTTAAAGCGGAGAAAGTGCACCTTTAGTTTGCCCCTGCAAGGCGCTTTTATTATATAACTAGCGTCTTAACAGCAATTACTGCCTAGTAAGCATATTGCTAGTTATAAATAACTTGCAAATACTAAGTACCTGCCTATTTTAATACTATAAGTATGCGCTATATATAGTATAGCAGGCTAAGCTATGCTAGGCACTAAGGAACTCTTATACTATTTACTAAAATAGAGCGCCTTAGCTCTTGCTAATACTGCCTAGATAAGTAATGCTTAATATATATGTATTTTATATAAAATTATTAACTTAACTAACAGCATCCTTTACTATAATAGATTAATAACTAGCTGCCTGCCTTAGTTTCTTTACCTTTAATAAAAAGTAGGCATTCTTAGTGCTAGCTATCTTCTTCTTTTACTAATAGGAACTAGGCATATATATTCTTATACCTTCTCTTAAATATCTATTTACTTACTCTTCTTTTTATTTATATAGTATTATTTTTTAAGATATAAATTAGTAAAAGTTTTATAAGAGGATTTTAAGGTGCGCTTAAGTAAATCTAGAGTTATTATATAATTAGACTTAGTAAGAAGTAGAAAAGCTAAGCTAAGGATATATACTATATATTATAGTAAAAGGATCTTATATACAAGCTGCTAACTTTTTGCCTTTAACTATACTAACTATTACTTAAGATGTTATAATTAGCATTTTTATCTTAGAATTATTTAAGAGAGCAGATTAGCCTTTTATTTATAAGCTTTATAGACATTTAGATATAATAGGACAGGCTATATATTAGCCTGTATAATAGCAAGTTATTTACTATAATAGTAATGCTAAGGGAGAGGTTAAGTAGTAATTCCTTAAGTAAAAGGCAGCTAGTAATACCTATAATAAGAACTTTCTAAATAAGATGCTATAAGAATAAGTATAGAATATACTAAGTAATAGCTAATAAATATAAATACACTATAGGATATTAAATATAATTAAAGATTTAATAACTTAAACTATAGTGCAGTAAAATAGAAAATAAATAGATTTAAATATAAAAACCTAAGTATATTTATATATATTAAGCAGTTAAGTGTTATTCTAACTTTATATTATATTAGTTAATGCTATATACCTCTTATTTCTTTACTATTTAATAACTTTTATTTCCTCTTTCTAGCAGTTAACTTCTTAATAGCTATCTCTCTTAATAATCCTAATTTATTTATTACTTTAATATCACAGCCTTAATAAGGCACTAGAGCAGGCAGCAGTAATTAAAAAGGCAATAGTGTTTAAAGGACTTAGTGTTTATTATATAGAGCTATCTTTAGTTTAACTGCTGTAGATCTTATAGCTATATATATAAGGTACTTTAGCTATAGGCTAGATTTAAGCTAAAGGATAATGCTATAGCAATTTATCCTTATAAGATAAAGATCTGCATAAATGCTTAGCTAAGGGGCTATAGTATAAAAGTAAGTAATAAAGGTTATAAAAACCTTAAGGAACTCTATAGTATTTATAATTTACAGCTTAATATTACTGTCTAAATATAGTATTGCAGAGAGCTAAGCAGAAACCTAGCTATTATCCCTAGTTATAGTATATAACCTAGTAATGCATTTATATAGTATATCCTAGCATTTAAGGAATATATAAACTCCTTAAACACTAATATTAAAAATATTAATAACTTAATATTATAAAGGAGCTATAGTAATAAGAGGGTGTATAATCTTTAGATAATTAGTTAATTAATAAATAGATAATATATTTATTTAAGTATAAGCTATTCTGCCCTTAATATACCTTAGTAATAATATAAAAGGCTGCACTTATCTATCTGCCTTCCTTAAATTAAATTAACTTTTTTAGTCTGCTTTTTTTTAGTCTGCTTTATCTTAGTCTGCTTTCTTTTAGTCTGCTTTCTTTTTATCTGCTTCCTTTAAGTCTGCTTACTTTTAGATTTAAGTAAGTAAAATATATTTTACTTCCTTTATTCCTATTCTTAGAATATTAAAGAAAGGGGCTTAAAAGCCTACTTTAATTATACTGCTAAGGCTGGCTAGATAAAGTAATTAAAAAGGATATAATATGCATAGTATAATAAAACAATGCCTTATAATTAGTATATACTGCTATAGAATTCCTAACTAACACTTTTTATATCCACATTTTAGCAGATATTAACTAATAACACTATTTATATTTATATTTTAATAAATATTAACTAATAACACTATTTATATCTATATTTTAGTAAATATTATATTACTTTTACTAGGTAGAGCCTTTAGCTATGCTAGTAAGCCCTATATTTAAAGAACATATATATATATACGCTAGTAGTAACAGAGGTCTAAGGCCGCTCTTTAGCTTTAAAATAACACCTAACTGCAGGCTAAAAGGAGTTATTATACTAGTAGCGCAATTTCTAGTCTATATAGATTATAGCTTATAAGATTAGGCAGCTAAAGGTCCTGTTTTTTATAGCTTTACTAATATAAATATAATTATTTATATTAATTAAAAAAAGTCCCCCTTACTATTACTAAAAGCAGCATATGCCTTAATAATTTAATTAATAAGGCTAGGGGCAGGGCTTTTAACTAGCAGAGTAATAACTTTATTATAGTAATTCTTAAAGGCAGAGCATACTATCTAAGTGACCTAAATAAAATTCTTATTCTATTTCTTAAGGCATTATTAGTATTCCTTTAGCTTCTTTTATAAATAAGTAATCTTTTTACTAAGCTAGACTATAGTTTAATAAAGTCTGTTATTATACTTTTATAGTCTGTGATTTTGCTGTTTTAAAACTGTTTAGTATTGCTAAAAGGGCTATAGCATTCTCTATTTCTAAGGTATATCTCTAGTGCTGTTAAATATATATACTATACCTTTAGTAGTAAAAGTAGGAGGGACTAGTAGGAGTTCTTTTTAATCTTTTAGTATTCTTACTTTATTTATCTAGTACTTAATAAGAGAAAGCTATTACTATAACCTAAAGGAGGATTGCTAAGGGCTATTAAATTTATAGTAATATAATAGCTAGAATAGGTTTAAGATTAATACTTATACTTAGAAAGTGTAATTAATTATAGCATCTTTAAATAATTCTATTTATTTTTATACTGCTATTCTAATTATTAAAGACCTTAGTTACTAAAGTAATTAGAAATTCTTTTAGGCTTTAAGTAAGGTGATTTATTAATTACTAGAATTCCTCTGCTTTTAAAAGACTGTTCTTTAAGCTTTCTATCTAACTGTAAAGGTAAACTAATCTTATATTTCTATATTTAATAGTGGCTTTTATAGCAGTAAGTCTAGCTAATATGCTAAGGAGTTGCCTGTAAATATTAAATAGCTGCTAAAGTTAATAGTAATAAGGACTATACTACTATCTTATATTATTACTGCTTATTATTATTTTTAAATAATTCTTAGCTAGTGTAAATATATTATTATAATATAATAATAGATTAAAACTATTAAGAAGTAATATGCTATAATAGCTTAGTTAAGAAGTGCTAGAGGTAATATTATCTTTATCTAGACTAGTGTTTAGCTTAAGACCTGTTTAAGGCAGACTTATAAGTAAACTAAAATAAAGTAAAGCCTTTAAATTATTAAGACTAGTTATAGCTAGCTAAAAAGAAGAGGTAATAAAGGATTCTATTATATACTAGTAGCTAGCATTTTCTATATACAGCGCTATATTAGAATTAATAAAGAAATAGTTAGTGATTTTATAAAGTAGTTTATTAAATTCTAGCTTTTAGTAAGTAAACAAAAGCGCTTAAATAGATAGTTAGAACTCCTTAATAGCAGAAGTAGGTATTTTAACACTAAGGCAGGTAATAGTTATACTTAATAAGATAAGTATATTAGAGTTCTGTTATTTATAAGGTAGCTTTAGCGCCTGTTAAAATAAAGCATGCCTTATAATCCTTTAGGTATTAATGTTTTATCTAAGTACCTATCTCTTCTTATAAAAAAGCATTCTATAAATATAAAACTATTAAATAGTATACTATAGTATAGTTCTTTATCTTAGCATTTTAGCATATAGTATATTTATATACTAATTAAAAGTAATTTAAACAGTTGCCTATATAAGATTTATTAAGATAATGCATATTATCTCTTATATTATACCTCTTACTATAATATTTTTTCCTTTATATACTTAGCGTATATGCTTTTTAGCATTATGCCTAGCAGTTAATGCTACTCCTAATACTAGTAATTAAAATGCAGCCGCATTACTTATTAACTATAGTGCTATTTTCTAATATTTAGATAATATTAGTAAAGATAAAGATATTATTACTTAGTTTAATTTCCTTAGGATTTATTAGCTGCACTTAATAGCTAATCTTTATATAGGCAATATAAAGCTTAAGTCTTATACTATAATCTAAAGGCTAAGTTTAAGTAATATAAAGAGGGCAATTTATTAATAAATGCATATTTATTAATAACATACGCTAACCTAAGCAAGGCGTAATTTTAATAGTTTACTATATTTCTAAAGTGCCCTGCCTTAGTATTATAAAACCCTACTGCTATTAAAAAAATATAACTAATAGCATCTTTATAGCATCCTAGTTTAAGCATTATATTACACTTATTAAAGATAATAAAGCGCCTAAAACTAATATATCTGCCTTAACCTACTATTAGCCTAAAAATCTCTAGTTCTATAGCTATTATAAATAGGTTATTAATAACTATAATAATAATAGTCTTTACTATTACTATATTCCTTATATTAGTCACCTAGGTTTAGTTTAGTAAGATAAAGTGTAAGACTTAAGCTGCAGTTATAATAGTTATATAGGTTTTTTTATAAGAAAATAAGTATATTTAGTTTTTTTAATATTTAAACAGGAAGTATAAATAAGACCTGCTTATTTATATATTATATTAATATAAACTATAGTAAATATATAGTATTTTATTACTTAATTACTATATCTTCTTTTTCTACTATTCTAAGTCTTTATCTTAAGCCTTGCTTACTATATAATAGTGCAGATCCTTATGCTATATTTATATAACTATTTATACTAAAGCTAAAGCCACTCCTTATAACTTATATTAAGAAGTCTTAGCGTAGAGCTTATAAGACTTATAAGCACTATAATAATCTTTTATAAACCTTATATAAGGCCTCTTTAGCTTAAGAAGAGGCATATATTGCTTAAGAAAAGGCCTGTTTAGTTTAAGATTAGGCCTGCTTAGCTTAAGCTTATTTTTAAACAGAAATATGCATAAAGTCTTAGCAGATCTAAGAAGAGATATATAAGATATACACTAAACTTTATTACTTCTAGTAATATAAGATAAAAAAAGTATATATATAATCTCTTATTTTCTTATTTTTATATTTAACTAAGTACTAGGTCGCTATTATAATTCTATTATAAACTACTTTTTTTAAGTTCTTTATAATATCTTTCTTACTTAATAGCCTAAAAACCCTAAGCGTAATAAAAGGACTAGGTTATATTAGTGTTTAAGAAGATAAGAAAAGAGCAGATTTAACCTTTATTTCTGCACTTTTATAATTCCTAGATTCTAAATAATAGGTATAGGATATATCTTATTCTAGGCATTATATATTTAATTTTCTTATCTTTATAAAGAATGTTTAAGATAAAAAAGCACTTATAAATACTAAAGCTAGTAGTAGAGTATATTTATTAAAGTATTACTATATTTAATTATTCTATCTATTTTTTACTATTAAGTAAATATCTATACTATAGTCTTAATATAAACTGTATGCTTTTTATAAAAGCGTTATTTACCTCTTAAAAAACTTTATTATATTGCCTTTTTAAGCTTTTTATAACTCCCTCTTTTATTTATGCATATAGGTAGGGTGGCTTAATAAGATACTTACTTAACTTTCCCTAGTGAATAGAAGAAATAGTGTATAATATCTTATTTTATAAGTTAGGTAGGCTTTTGCTTATATAGGAGGTATTACTTACTATTAATAAGGTATTTTTTCTAGGTAATTAAGCTATTAAAAGTATAGCTAAGTGTTAATAATATCCTGCCTTAAATAAGTATATAGATATATAGATACTTTATATAAAGGCTGTAACTAGGGACTAATTTTAAATAATAAAATTAAGCGCTTTATAAGGACTTATCTTTTAGACTGCTAAAAAGCTATCCTATTATTAGTACTTATGCTTTAAGTAAAGACTAAGTAAAGCTATAAAATCTTATTAAATTCCTTCTTCTTATATTTAAATTAAAGTATTATAAAAAGATAATTAAGCTTTAGCAGAAATAGAAGGCCTAAGAGATAGCATTATTTAAGAGCTGCCTATAAAGATAGATATAGATAAAGATAAGGAGGCACCTATCCCTAACTATTACTTATTATAATATATAAATAATATAATAAATTAGTATATATATAGTATAATATTAAATATTAATCTTAATTTACTTATATTTATTATATATTAAGATGCCTTGCTATTATTTAAGAGCTACTGTTAAGAGATTTATAACTTCTAGACCTAGTTAATAAAAAAGACTTCTTTACCTATAAATATTACTATTAATAACTCTTTTATTACTGCAGCCTTTATAATTATTAATAATGTAATTCTTTATAATAAAAGCTATTTCTAGAGATTATAACTAGCCTATATATAACTTACTTAAATCTTAATTTTACTTAAGTTTATTATAGTAAGAAAAGGATAGCTATGCAGAGGTGTTAGTAAGGGTAATGCTAGTATACTTATTAATCTTTATGTTAAAGCCTAAACTAAGCTGTTCTTGCTAAAGATTTTATATTAAAAAGTATAGTACTATATAAGGATTGCTAAATGCTAGGCAGATCTTATAAGCAGTTTAATCTTTCTTACTACTATATATAATAATAAGGCAGATATAATAATATAAGTATACTATATAATCTATAGCACCTAAATACCTATATATACCTTTAATAGCGATTATAAATAAGACTTATCTATTATAAACTTAAAAATAAAGGAGATTATAAACTATATATTATAAGTATATACTTTATTTCTGCTTAAAAGATCTATACTTTTAAATAATTATATTTTTAAGCAGGATATAGTAGCTTATAAAACTGTCTAATTATTATTAAGGGGGAGATAGAGATAAAGTTTTAAATCTTTATAATAGAAGTGTCTATATTTATATAAGATTATTATAAATATACTGCAGGTATTTTATAAATATCCCTCTTACTATAACTTAAGTCTATATTAGTAGCTGTGATTTTATAAATAAAAATATATCCTTTAGTTACTAAAAGGATTCTAGGACTTATTTAAAGGATTCTAGGACTTATTTAAAGGATTCCAGGACTTATTTTAATAGATAAAGCTGTATAGTATAGTAGATAGTGCTGCTTAATTTTAACTAATAGAGGATTAATTTTAGTAAATTAAGTAAAATCTAGATGTTATTTTATAAATAGATGTTATTTTATAAATAAATGTTATTTTATAAATAGATATTATTTTATAAATAGATATTATTTTATAAATAGATATTATTTTATAAATAGATATTATTTTATAAATAGATATTATTTTATAAATAGAGTAATATATTTACTAAGTAATAAAATTAATATAGCTACCTACTCTTAATATAAGGCAAATCTATTATATTCTTTTATTATATATTTCTCCTATAGTATTTCACCTTCTTTATTATTAATTAGCGGCTTATTTCTTACTATTCTAACTTATAAGAGATTAAGAGAACCCTCCTAACTTATTACTTATTTAACTGCTATAGACCCTAGTTATTACCTAGATTCTAGTTATATACTTCTAG
>NW_020194758.1:0-13583 GCF_003025115.1 Trichoderma citrinoviride
AGTATATAGCCTTACTTATATTTAGCTACTAAATTAACCCTTATTTCTTACTATATAAGTACTTCCTATATTATTGCCCCTGTTTTTAACACTAAATAATATTATTTAAAGCGCTAAGGTTAAAGAGACTAAATAAAAAAGTAAGGTAATAATATAGGCTTTATTAATAAAAAAATAAAGCATACTAATAAAAGATAAAGACTTAATAATAATAAAAGTGCTATACTATATATACTATAGTAAGATATATTATATAAAGAATAAATACTAAAACTTATAGTAAGAGAGTCTTAAAAATAACTGCATTTCTTACCTTAGTATAGCTAGAATAGGGGGCATATTAATTAGTAAAAGGCTTATTAATTTATAAAATACTTTAATCTTAATATATATACTATATTAATTAAGATACTAATTTAATAAACTTTTACTCTTATACTTAAAAAGGACATTTTACTTAAATTTAAACTTGCCTTACTTTAAGAAGTAGCTTAATAGTATTTTTATAATCTTAATTATAAATTTAAGGGTTTTTATAATACCTTTTATTATATAATATATAATACTTTAACTTATATATCTTTTTTTTATAAATTAATAAACCTTTTACTACTTAATATGCCCTTTATAATAGTAAGGCTATTATAAGAAATATAGTTATTTTTAAGACCCCCTTAGTATTTTAAAAAGAAGAAATAATAAAAAAAGTATAAAGGCTAGTAAAGTTACTATAAGTTAAATATAGGCTAGACTTTTAAAGAAAATATAGCTTTACTTTTTATAATAATAAAAATAAAGCTTAATTATTTTATAACCTTTTAAAAGGTTTATTTTATATATAATATGCCTTAAAGTTTATCTTAATATAGTCTTAATACTATATAAATACTAGATTTTAAATATAGCTAGTATATTATTTTTTATTAAAATAAGTTTACTTTTAGCACTTTTATACTATATAGCAGCACCTTTAATAAAATTAAGGATTAAAGAATTTTTATAAAAGGTATAGGTTTTATAATTTAAAAATATATAAATAAAAATCTCTTAATTATACTTACTTTTATAAATATTTTATTTATATTAGCCTTTAAGCTTAACCTTATTTTTATTACTTAGCTACTTAATTTAAAAAGGAAAATATATATATTTTAAAATAGCTAGACTATTTAAAAAAGTAATATAAAAATTATAATAAAATATTTTAATAACCTTTTTATCTTTTAAATTAATACTTTTTTTATATAAGCATTAGTCTTTTATATAGTTAATCCTTAACTATAGCTATAGTATAATTAAATAAATTACTTAAGTAAGAGTAATTTAATAAGGCTAAAAGAGATAATAAATAATATAAATATAGCTTAAGAATATTATTTTTATAAGCCTTATTTTTAAAAATAAATAAAAAAACACTATATTAAGGCTAGCTATATTAAGCTAATTATATTAATAATATTATTTATATTAATATATATAGCCTTTTTTATATTATAAACTATAATAAAAAATGCTATTAGATTTCCTTAATTAATAAATATAATAAGTTTAATAAAAGTAAGGCTATTAAAAATAAATAAAAAGTATAAGAATTTATAAAGTATTTTATATAATTTTTAAAAAAAAGAGAACTTTAAGGCTAATAGTATTAAATTATATATATAAATAAAGTAAAAGAATTTAATAACTATAAGTTTAATTAATAAGCTATATAATAAAGTATTATTTTTAAAACCTTATTAATAAAATAATATTAGTTAAATAGTATAATAAAAAGCTTTAATATTATAATTTATAATAATCTATTATTAATAATAATTAAAAGGAGTATACTTAAGCTATATTAGTTAAAATTTTTAAAAATAGTTAATTACTTATAAAATTAAAGCCTATATAAAGCACTTAATAAAATATTATTTAAATATATTTTTAATTAATAGCTAAATATTTTTAATATTAAAATAATTAATACTATTATATAGTATCTTATATTATAAGCTTAATATAAAAAGCTTAATAATAAAAGAATTAAATATACTTTTTTAAAATTTATTAATAATATAGTTTATTAACTTTTAATACTTAGTAAAAGGGTTATTAGCTTTTTAAATATATATTTTAAGTTAAATATTATATTAAAGCTATTTATTATAATTATATATTTTATTAAAACTTAAATAAAAGATAAGTCCTCTTATTTAAACTATAGTAAATCTTAATTTAAACTATACTAATTTATACTACTAGCTAAGCTAACCCCTAAAGTTAAATAATTTATATACTTATAGTAAAATATAATATAGTATATTAGTTAGTATTATTAACTATATATTATTAAGTAAAGGGTATAAGATATTATAATAAGCAGTGTTAAAATAGCTATCTTTTAGCTAAAAGTGATTTATTATAATATTAATAGTAAAAGTTATAATAATTAATAATAAAAGAGAAAAATAATTAAAATTAATAAAGTTATAGTATTATTATATAAGCTATAAGTTATACTATAAGTTTATACTATAACTAAATATATAGGCCTAGGATTATAAATATAAGTATATAAATTTTAATATAAGTATAAACTATTATAGTTTAAATAGGAATTCTCTATAGTTTAAATAAAAGGACTTTAAAAGACTACTTTAAAAACTATTTAGTAAAAAACTACTTACTATTATTACTAACTTAATTACTATTACTATAAGCACTATAGCTAGTAATACTCTTAATAAAAAAAAAGATATTAAATATTAAGCTTTATTTAGTTTATAATTAAAGTAGTAATATTATAATTAATAGCTATAAAATTAAAATATACTAGACTTTAAGATAAAGTTTTAAAATACTTATAACTTAAATATTTACTTTAAAATTAAGTTTTATTATATAATATCCTTACTTTTATTACTTTACTTAAGTTATATATAAAAGATATTAAGCTAATAATATATAAAAAAGCTTAATAAAGTTTTTTTTTAAAATAAATAGTTTAAGGGTATAGTTAAAAAAATCTAAGCTTTTTAAGATAATTATACTTAAGACTTAGTTAACTTTAATTATAAGATAAATATATTATATAAGAAATAGGTTTATAAGTTAAAAAGAGGACTAGATAATTAAGTTATTAAGTATAAAGCCTATTAAATAGTTAGAGGTTTTAAATAAATTTATTAAAAATAAAGGCATTAATATAAGAAGTATTTATATAAAAGGTAATAAAGGATTAATCTAACTATAATTATAAGTAAAAGCTATAAGCTGCTATTTAAATAAAAAGGATTAAGGTTAATAAATATATATTTTAATAAGTTATAAGCCTAGCTTTTTTATTAAATTATAAATAAATAATAAGTACTAATACCTTAAGCTATTAATAGAACTAATCTTACTAAACTTATTATATTTTAAAAGGAAATTTATTATATTAAGAAAATACTAAAAATAACTAAGAATTATAACCTAAGTAAGCTAAAACTATATTAAATAAAGATAGTATTATTAAATAACTTAATTATAAGCCTAGGTCTTTATTAATAGTATTAAGAAGACTTTTAAAAGATATAAGAAAATAGAGATTAGTTTAAAACAGAGGATCTCCTAGGTTAAATAAATAAAAAACTTAAAAATAATATAACTTTTAGCATTCTTTTAATACTTAGTAATATTAATATCTTTAATTATAAAGTTTATATACTAATATTATTATTCTTATTCTTATTTTATTAACTTTAAATTTAACCTTAATATTAATGCCTAACTTATATTAAACTTAAATAGAGAAAACTTTAATATTATAAAATAGCTATTACTAAAGCTATTAAGGCTATTTAAAAGAAGGAAAAATAAATAAATAGCCTTTCTGCTAATATTATAAGCTAGTAGCCTTAATTTTTAAATTATATATTAAGGTATATATAATATATCCCCCTTAAGGCTATAAAGACTATAACTAAACTTAAGAAAAATAATATTTAGTAATATAAAGCTTATTAGTAAATAAAGCAGCTTTACTTTAATAAATAATAAAGGATATATTATAAAAAAAGCCTTATAATAAGATAGCTTAAAGTATATCTAACCTTCTTTAATAGTCTTGCTATTTATAAGACTAATAACTTTAGTATAGTTAATATACTTTATTAAGCCTAGACTGTAAAAAGTATCTTTTTTAAAGTAAATCTAGTTAAATTAGCTACTAGTCTTAAAGTATTACTTAAAGGCTAGTTAAGCTATAAAGTTAATATTATAAGTAGTATGCTTTTTATTTTATAAGTTTCTTTATTATAAATCTATTTTACTAAATAAAAAAAAAGAAATAATAAAAAATAAAGAAAATATAAAAAAGATAAAATAAGAGAAAGCTAAAGGCTCTTAAGCTTTAAAAGTAAAGCTATTATAACTTCCTTCCTTACTATAAGTTAAAAAAGTATTAAGAAAGTAAAAAAAACTTCTTTTAATAATATAAAAAAGCTAGCAGCCTAGGCTTATAATAGCTATAAAAAGGTAAAATACCTTTATATAAGTTATAAGCTTTTAAGTAAGAATAATTATTTTTAAAAGCTTTATAAATTTAGTATATTTAATTTTAATAAGTAGCTTTATAAGGCTATTAGCTATTATTTCTTAAGTAATAATTTATTATATCTTAAAATTATCTTTTTTTATATAGTTAATAATTTACTTATATTATATATTTATATATTTAGTCTATGCTATATTATATTTACTTAATATAATAATTCTTATATTTTAAGAATTAATATAAAAGATTATTAGCTTTTAGTTATTAATACTAAAGTTATTAAGAATCTTTTTAATTTAAATAGCTAATATTTTAGCTAAAGTTAAATTTATAAACTTTACTTTAGTAAAGCTTATAATAATAATAGTTTACTTTTTACTTTTTTAAAAAACTAGTTTATTTTTAATTATTATAATATAGCCTACTATATTAAATTATTTAGCTAAGTTATTTATAAAAGTAGTGTTTATATAAACCCTTAGGTTAAGGTTATTAATTTAGTATTTACTACTTAGTTTAATACTTAGGTTAATAATGCCTTTTATTTTATTTATAAAAATATATTTTAATTTAACCTTTTTTTTTAACTTTTTTATAAATAAAATAATATTATATTTTAATATACTTTAACTTTTTATAATTTATTAAATTCTTTATTAATATAATAGCTTTTTAATTATTATAATATATAATAACTATACTTAAAGACTTATTACTTATTATTATTATTTATAATATTATTAATAATAAGTTTATTATTTACTTTTTTTTAAAAATTAATTTATATTTTTATAAAGAGTTATTATAGCTAAATTACTTTTTTTATTATATTAATTTAAGCTATATATTTAGCTTTATAACTTAAAAGTATAATAATTACTTATTTTTTTAAAAACTAGTTAATTTTATTATTATTAATATTAAATATATAGCTAAAGGTTAATTTTTAAGTATTTAAATTATTAGCTTATTTAAAGTTATTATAATTATAAAATAATTATAAGTTATTATAAAATATAAAATATAAGTTTTTAATTTCTTAAATATATCTTAATATTTACTTTATAGCCTACTTATATATACTATTAAGGTTATTTAAATACTTATTAATAATAAATATTATATAAACTAAGTTTAGCTTAATACTTAGTATTAAGTATATTAATAGTTTTATTAATAACTAGTAGTTTTTTCTCTTATTTAGCTAATTAATATAATTCTTTTTAGCTTTTTATAATTTTTTTATTATAAAAGTAAATAATAATATATAATTTATTATATTATATTAATATAAGATTTTTTATATATATTTTTATTAATTTAAAATAACTATTTTTATTAATTTATTATAATATATTTAGATTTTTAAATAGTAATAATATAAGCTAAGGTTAGTTATTAAGAATTATTAATAAAAGGCATTTTTAATTTTAATAATTTTTAATTTATTCTTTTTAACTAAAAGTAAGTTATTTATATATATAATAATAAAAATACTATTTTTTATATATAATTTACTATTAGCTATAATAATATAAAAGCTAAAGGTTAATAAATAATTAATAAAGGTTTTATATTAAGTCTTTTTATTTAAATTATAGTAAATCTTTATTTAAACTATAGTAGTTTATACTATAGCTAGAGAGATATTACTAAGTAAAATTTCCTATACTTATATACTAAAATATAATATAATATACTAGTAGTTAATATTATTAAATATAGTTATAATACTATTTATATTAATAAATAAAGGATATTATAATAATATAATAAGTAAGGCTATTAATATTAAATTTTATAATTTTAAATTTTACTATATTAAATTAAGTAATATTAAATTTTATATTTCTAAATTTTATAATATTAAATTTTATAATATTAAACAGCCTTTATATTATAAGTTTATATTATAAAAAAGTATATAGCTATAAGATTAATAGTATAAATATAAATATTTTAATATAAGTATAAACTATTATAATTTAAATAAAGATTTACTATAGTTTAAATAAAAGGACTCTTTATATTATATTTATAAGGCCTGCTTTAAATTATATAAGGCTTTTTTAAGCTTATAGACCTTATTAATATACTTAAAGCTAGTAAGTTATTTAATATAAATATCCTCTTTAACTTTATTATAAAGAAAAGTAATTTAAATATTTATTTACTTTATCTTTAAGTTTAAAGTAATAGCTATTATAAAAAAAGCTTTATAAGTTATAAGTTATAAGTTTAATAATTAATATAAAAGTCTTAGTATAATTATTAATTTATTTATTAAAATATATATTAATTAGCTTTTTCTCCTACTTTTTAAATAATAGCTTCTTGCTTTTATTTATACTTATAATTAAATTAATCTTTTATTACTTTTATATAAATACTTTTTATATTAATACTTTTACTTTTAATACTATTATTTATTAATATAAAAAGTTAAAGTTTTAATTTTATAAAATTAGAATTTACTTTTACTTTCTTAAATATAATAAGTATAAAAACTTAAAACTTACTCTTACTAACTCTTAATACTAGACTTTTTTAAAAGTATAATATAAATTAACTAGCTATATTATATAATTAATATAGCTTTTTAAAGTTCTTTATTAATATTTTATATATTAATAATTCTTTTTAAGCTAAAGGCTTTATAAAACTTATAAAAGTAACCTTTTTTTAATAGCTTAATTAATTTATTTATTATTATTTTATTTATTAAAATATATTTTAGCTTAATTTTTTTTATTCTTAACTTATTTATAAATAAAATAGTATTAAGTCTTAATATATTTTTACCTTTTATAATTAGTTAAATTCTTTATTAAAGTAACTACTTTTTAATTATTATAGTAAATAATAATAGCACTTAAAGATAAAGGCTTAGCTATTTTATTATAATCCTTTTAAAAATTAATATATAATTTTATAAAAAGTCTTTAAAATTAAATAGCCTTTTTTATAATATTTATTTATGCTATATATTTAGCTTTATAACTTAATAATATAATTATTACTTACTTTCTTAATAACTAGCTAATTTTATTACTTTTAATATTAAAAATATATTTAAAAGTAAACTTATAAATATTTAAGTTATTAACTTAGTTTAAGTTATTATATTTTTATAAAAGCTAAAAACCTTTTTTTAAAATAAAGTATATATTTTTTATATCTTAAATATAATATATAATATATTTAATAGCCTGCTTATATATATTATTAAAGTTATTTAAGTATTTATTAATAATAAATATTATATAAGTAAAGTTTAATTTAGTTTTTAATATTAAGTATATTAATAACTTTATTATTAATTAATATTTCTTTTATTTATTTAGTTAATTAAAATAGTTTTTATTAGCCTTTTATAATTATTTTTTAATTATAAGTATTAAAGCTAAGGTATAATTAATTATATAAAATTAATAAAAGATTTTCTAAATATAGCCTTATTAATTAAAAATAATTATTTTTATTAAGTAATTTTAATAAATTTAAACCCTTAAATAATAATAATAAAGCCTTAAATTTATTATTAAAAAATATTAATATAAGGCTTTTTTTAATTTTATAATTTTTTTTAATTTTTTTTATTATAAGTAAATTATTTATATAAATAATAAATACTATTTTTAATATAAAGGCTATTATTAAATATAATAGTATAAAAGCTAAGTATAAAAAAAGACTTAATAAAAGTCTTATATTAAACTCTTAAAGCTTACTTAAGGTTATAAAAGGCTTTTTTTAACTTATATACTTTAATTCTTTTATTAAAGCTAGTTAATTATTTATATTCTCTTTTACTTTTTTATATAAAAAAGCTATTTTAATATTTATTTATTTAAATTTTAAATTAAGTATAATAATAATAGTAAATAAAGCCTTATATATTATTAGCTTAATTATAAAAGTAAAGGTCTTTAAATAATTTACTTTTATAATTTATTTAAAGTCTTTAATAACTTATTTTACTTTATATTTTATAACTTAGTTATTTAGCTTTTTTTTTAATTTATAAATCTATTTTCTTTATAAAATATTTATACTTAAAACCTAACTAGTTTTTAACTA
This sequence comes from Trichoderma citrinoviride, assembly GCF_003025115.1. Classification (NCBI taxonomy): domain Eukaryota; kingdom Fungi; phylum Ascomycota; class Sordariomycetes; order Hypocreales; family Hypocreaceae; genus Trichoderma; species Trichoderma citrinoviride. The sequence continues at coordinate 8,603 of NW_020194758.1, forward strand.
TTATTATCTTAAAAAGCTTATATTTTATTAATTATTCTCTCTTATTACTTATTCTTAAAAAAGCTATAAATAGCTTCTTTATATATAGTTAGTATTAAAAATAAAAGTATTAATATAAGAAATATTTATATAAAAAAAAGCTAAAAGTTAATTTAGTTTAAAATATAAGTAAAGCTATATATTATTATATAAAATATATAAAATAATAAGCTAGTTAATATATATTTTAATAAGTTATAAGCCTAGCTTTACTTAAATTAAAAATATAATAAGTATTAATACTTTTTAAAATAGCTAATAATTAATTTTATTAAAGTTATTATATTTTAAGAGAAAGTTAGCTATATTATAAAAATATAAAAATAATTAAGAATTATATATTAAATAAGCTAAGAATATATTAATTAAAAATAATATTATTAAATAACTTAATTATTAGCTTAAGCTTTTATTAATAGTTTTAAAATTACTTATAAAAACTTTAAGATAATAAAGACTTATTTAAAATAAATAGTAATATAAAAACTAAAAGACTAACTTTAGTCTTAATAAATAAAAATCTTAAAAAAATATAATTATTAATATTTCTTTATTTTTTAATAATATTAATATTTATAATTATAAAGTTTATATATTATTTATAATTATAATAATATAACTTTATTTATAATTAATTTATAATATAATATAATAATAAAGTTAATTTAGTATTATTATTAAAAAATAAATAAAGCCTTTTAGCTTTAAAATTAAGCTAATAGTTATAAAAATACTAAGTATTTAATTATTCTTAATTTAAAAAAAAGAATTATTTAATTTATAATTATTAGCTAAAGCTTATTATTAATTTTATAAAAATTAAAAATTTATTAATTATATATAATATTAAAGATAAGATTTTATATAATTAGCTAAAAGTATAAAAAAGTAAATAATAATAATATATAAGAATTTTTAAAATTATACTTTTTATTTTCTTTAATAAAATAATAAATAATAAAAAACCTATTAAAAAGTCTTTTAATAAATAAAAAAGGAATTTTAAAAATTTAGCCTTAAAGTATTATAAATAGTATATAAAAAGTAAAAAAACTATAACTTTACTTTATTAAATTTTATTAATAACTTTACTTAAAAAATTAAAATAATATAAAAGAAGTTCTTATAAGCTAAAAGTAAATATAAGCTTTTAAATAGCTATTTAATCTTTAAATTTATTAATAAATTAAATAATTAATACTTTATTTAATATATTAACTTTTAGTTAAGCTATAATACTAATATATTTCTAAAAAATAATATAATAAATATATAAGTATTAATAATATAAAAAATAAAGTATATTAATAAATAAAAATAATTTAATATATATAAAAGTATTAAAATATATATATTATAATAAAATATAAATATATTAAAAAAGGATATTAAAATCTTTATTTAAAAAAAAAGAAATAATAAGTAAATTACTAAAAATATTATCTTTATTACTTAAGGTATTTATTAAGCTATTAAGTACTTACTTTAATTATAAAATAAAAAAGTAATAAAAACTTATTACTATTAGCTTTAACTAAAATAATAATAAAGTTTAAAGTTAATAACTTCTTTATAATATTTAAAAAAAAAGGATATTAATATTAAAATATAGCTTTTAAGCTATTTAAGTCTTTAACTTAAGCTATAAATAATATATTACTTTTTAATAAAATATATTTACTTTTAAAAGCTTATAGCTTTATTTAAGTATATTAAGTAGTATTAAAAACTTAAAGATTAAAATTAAAAATATAAAAATTATAATTAAATATTATATAAATAAAAATATTTTTATTATTATTTTTTTTATAAATATTCTTTTTACTTTAGCTTTTAATTTAAACTTAATTTTTATAACTTAGCTTTTTAATTTAAAAAAGAAAATATTAATAGTTTAAAATTATTAAATAATAAAAAAAAATATTAAACTTTTAGCTAAATAATTTAATAACTTATTTATATTATAAATAAACTTTTTTTTTATATAAGTATTTATATTATATATAGTTTTATAAATAAACTTACTTTTTATTTAAGCTTTAATCCTTTATATAATTAAGCCTTAAATATATTTTTAATATAAAGAAATAAAATACTTTAATAATAATAACTTTATTAAATTAAAGAAAATAGTTAATAATTTAAATATTATATAAGAATATTATTTATATAAAGCTTATTTATAAAAATAAATATAAAAAAAACTATATAAAAAATAACTATAATTAAGTAAGTATATTAAAAATATAATTTATATTAATATATATAGTTTATTTTATATTAATAGCTATAATAAAAAGAGATATTAAATTATATTAATATATAGCTATAATTACTTTAATAAAAGTAAGATAATTAAAAATAAATAAAAGGCTTAAAAGTTTATTTAATTTTTTATATAATACTTAAAAAATAAAAAACTATAAAAATAATATAAAGTTATTTATTTAAATAAAGTAAAAGAATTTAATAACTTAAAGTTTAATTCTTAAGTAATTATAAAAGGCATTATTTTAAAATTATTATTAACTAAGTAATATTAATTTAATAGTATTATTAAGAACTTTAATATTATTATTAATAAGTCCTTTTATTTAAACTATAGTAAATTTTTATTTAAATTATAATAGTTTATACTTATTTAAAAATTTATATACTTATATTTATAGTCTTAAGCTTATATACTTATTTATAATATAAACTTATAATATACTTTATAACTTATATAATAATATTATAATATTATTAATTATAGCTATTTTTTTACTCTTACTTTTAATTATAGCTTTTAATACTATAATTATTAATAGTATAGTAAATCCCTTTTATTTAACTTAATTATAATTTTATATATATAAGAAATAAAGAAAATATTTAAATTAGCTTACTTTAATTACTAATAGTAGTATTTTATACTCTTTACGTTATAATATTTATATAATAATACTAACTACTATATATTATACTTAAGTATATTATATTTTAATATAAGTATATAAATAATTATACTTTAAGAGTTAGCTTAGTTAATAATATAAACTATTATAATTTAAATAGAGATTCTTTATAATTTAAATAAAAGAACTTCTATTTATATTAAGCTTTTTCTTATTATAATTAATAAAAATATTTTAAAAAAATACTAGTTAAAAGTATTAAAAATTATTAATTACTTATATAATAAAAGTTTATATAAAGTATTAAAAAAAGATACTATTTAAATATATATTTAATTAATAATTTAATATATTAAATATTAAAACTATAAGTATAGTTATATAATATTTAATCTTTTAAATATAATAAAAAAAAAGCTTAATAATAAAGAAATTAAGTATATTTTTTTAAACTTTATTAAAATAAATAATATATATTAGCTATTAATTTTAAAAAAAAGAGTAATTAGCTTTTTAAATATTTACTTTAAATTTAAATTTACTTTAATAATTAATATAAATATTAATACTTAATTTATTAGCACTTAAATTAATAATTAAACCTTTAAAAAAAAAGGTATTAAAAAAACAGTTCTTTTTAATTAATAATTAAAGTTTTTATATTTTAACTTTTAATAATTAACTTAAATTAATTAAAGTTTAATAATAAATTATAATACTTATTATAAAGCTAAATATAAGTCTTTTTACTTAATATCTTAGCTTTAGTTATATTAATTAAAATATATATTAATAATATTAAGTTAAAGATATTTTAAAAAGTTAAAAATAATATCTATATTAAATAATTAATAAGCTTTAATAATAAAATTAAAAAAGTATATAAATTAAAAAAAGTATTTTATAATATAAAATAAGCTTTAAGAGTTTAATATAAAACTTTTATTAAATTTCTTTTTATACTAGGCTTTTATATTATTACTTTAAATAATAGTTTATATATAAAAAATAAAGTATTTATTATAATTTATATTAATAATTTACTATTTATTAATAAAAATTAAGTTAAAATTATAAAACTTAAAAAGGCTTTATATAATTACTTTTTTATAATAAACTTAAGGCTTTATTATTATTATTTTAAAATTTAAATTTATTAAAATTAGCTAATAAAATTAATTATTTTTAATTAATAAAACTATATTTAAAAAATCTTTTAATAACTTAATATAACTAATTATACTTTAATATTTATATTAATAATTAAAAAGTATTTATAAATAATAAAAAAGTATATTAACTAATTAGAAAAATAAAAAAAATATTAATTAATAATAAGCTTATTAATATACTTAATATTAAGAACTAATTTTAATTTTATATATATAGTATTTATTATTAATAAATACTTTAATAACTTAAATAAAATATATAAGTAAGTAATTAAGTATATTTTATATTATATTTAAAAAAGTAAAAACTTATACTTTATATTTTAAAAAAATCTTTAACCTTTATATAGCTATAGTAATTTAAATTAAGTTAATAATTTTAATATTTATAAGTTATTATTTAGCTATATATTTAATATTAAAAATAAAAAAATTAGCTAATTATTAAAATAATAACTAATAGTAATTTTATTAAGTTATAAAGCTAAGTATATAATTTAAATTAATATTATAAAAAAAGCTATTTAATTATAAAGACTTTTTATTAAAATATATATATATTCTATTACCTTAAATAGCTATCTTAAGCTAATAACTAGTCCTTTTACTTATTTCTTTATATAAAAAAAAACCTTTTAAATAAAATAAAAAACCTATATATTATATATTTACTTTAATAATAAGCCTTACTTATTATATTTTTATTTATTAATAAAAGTGCTTTATAAATATAAAAATTATTTTTTATAGCTATATATAAAAAGTAGCTATACTTTAGTTTATAACTAGGCTAAGTTATATAAAGGCTTATATTATAAATAAATATAATATATATAGGCTATATAAAGCTAATATAAGTTTAAGCTTAGTTTA
>NW_020194759.1:0-12236 GCF_003025115.1 Trichoderma citrinoviride
AAAATCTTATTAATCTTTAATTTATAAATCTTTTTTATATATATATTTTTTAATTATATAATATTTTTAATAATATTATTCTTAATTATAAATTAGTTTTTATAAGCTATTTTTAATATAGCTTTTATTACTTTTTTATAATAAAAAAATAATTTAATATTATATTTTATTTATAAATAAATAAATAAATAAAAAAATAAAATTAAAATCTTAAGTATTATTTTTAAGCTTTTTATAATAAGGATTAGCTTAATTAGGGTTTTAAATTACTTTTTATTAAATTTATATATAATATAATATAATATTTATTTATAAAATAATCTTCTTTTTAACTTTTATTTAAATATAATTTTTAAGCTTTTAGCCTTATAATATCTTAAGTTAAATATATAAGCCCTTTTATAATTAAGTATATATAATAAATATAAAATATATAAAAAACTATATATTATATATTTTAAAAAAGTATTAAAGCTTATAATAAATAATATAATATAAAATAAAGTTATAAAGTATTTATAATAAAAAATTAAGTTTTTATTTTAATAAAATATTTAAATTTATAAAAACTAATTTATAAATTTATATAAAGATATATTAGCTTATATTAAATTAAAAAAATAATAAAAAATAATAGCTTAATATATTAATTATACCTTTTATTTTTAATATAAATTTATAATATCTTTAATATTATAAACCTTAAATAATATTATAATAAAAATAAATATTTTATTAAACTTATAAATTACCTTTTTATACTTAAAGAAATATATAAAATTAAATAAATTATTATATATAAATATTATAAAAAGTATAAAGTTTATTTAATTAAATAAAAGGATTATTTAAAAAAGAATAATTAATAATTAAAAAAGTTTAACTTTATAAATAATTAGTTTATATAAAATTATAAAAAGTAGCTCTATATTAAAATAATATTATAATAAAGTAAAGAAAAAAATAAAGCTAAAAGTAAAATATAAAATATAAACTTTAATAAAATATAAAATAAAAAATATAATATAATATATAAACTTTAATAAAATATAAAATAAAAAGTAAAATATAATATATAAACTTTAATAAAATATAAAATAAAAATAAAAATATAAAATATAAACTTAAATAATAATAAAAAATAAAAGTAAAAATATATATTATAAATAATAATATTATAGTAAAATATTTATAAAATTTAATTATAAATAAAAAAATAACTATAAATATTAAAATATAATAAAAAATATTACTATAATATAAAAAATACTTATAAAAAACTAATAATATTATAAAAAAAAGCATTAATATAAATTAAATATTAATTCTTATTAAAAGCCTTTTATTAAGTATATTTAATAGTATATACTTTTAAAAAGTTTTAATTAAATAAACTATTTTAATTATTATACTTATTCTTTTTATTATTTTACTTTAAAAGCATTATATATAAGCTTAATATTTACTTTTATAACTTAATAATAATTAATAACTTCTTTTTATTATTTAATATTATAATAATATTTTTAATATTTTTTTTAATAAAAAATAATATATAAAAAGTTAAGCTATAAGTAATAAAATTATTTATTAATTATTATATATTTAATAATAAAATAATAAATATATATAAAGCTTATAATAAATAATATAAAAAGACTTATTAATATATATTAATAATATATTATAATATAATATTATACTTAAAGACTTTAGCTATATTAAAAAATATTAATAATAATAAGTATTTATATTTATATTATATTTAACTTATTTTTTTACTTACTTAATATAACTCTTTTATTATAATATTAATACTTATACTTATTTTATATATAATTAAAATATTAGCCTTTTAACTTAACTTAACTTATTTATTAAAAATAATATTATATTATTTATATATTAATTTATTATTATAATAATTATATTATATATTTATTTTTATAAATTATTAATAATATTTTAAAAATAAAGCTATTATAATATATTAAAAGCTATAAAATACTATATTTTAAAAAAATATTAATATATTATATTATATAGCTAAAGATATTATAATATATATAAAAAATATTCTTTATATAAAATATAATTTTTATTAAAGTATTAATATATACTTTTTTAAATTAAATATTTTAATAACTTATAATTACTTAATTATTAAGTATATAATCTTAATATAAAAAAAGTAAACTTTTTTAATATTAAAATTAAAAGTAAATATAATATATTATAAGTTTATTAATAATAATATAAGACTTTATATAGTAATTATAAAAAATATTAATATTTATTAAAAAAGCTTTAAAAAAAGTATATATTATAAGTTTTATTTTTAAAATATTATATATACTTTTTTATATTTACTTAATAATAAATTATAGCTATTAAAGTAATAACTTTAAAATATTAAAATTATATTTTATATATTATTAAAATATTATAAATATATTAAAATATTATTATAAAAAATAAGTATATATTAAAAAAAAATAATAATATAAAAACTTAATAAATAAAAAAAGTAAAATTATAAATAGTTAAAAAAGTTAATAAATTACTTTTAAAAAGTAAAGCTTTAATTATATTTAAGAATTATATATTATAATAAATATATTATAAACTTTTTTTAAATTTATAATAAATTAGTAATTATAAGCCTTAACTTAATACTTAATATAATTAAGTATATAAAAAACCTTAAAAGCTAATTAAGTTAAAGGTTATAACTTAAGCTTAAGAAAAGAAAATATCTTAATTTTAAAATAAAAAGTTAACTTAATTTAAAAATATAAAATATTAATAAAAGAATTAATTTTAATAAAATAAAAAAACTAATATAAGCTTTTAGTTAAATAAAAAGTATTTAAGTGCTTTTTATAAATTACTTATATTTTAATAATATAAGTTTAAAAATAATTAAAAATAAAAATAAAATAATAAATAAATAAGTATTTATTAAGTTTAAGTTATTAAAAAGTAAAGCTTTTTATAAATTTATAGCTATTTTATAAAAAGTATATAAAACTATAAAATATAATTTATAATCTTTTTTATTAAAACTATATTATATATATTTTAATAAAGCAGTTAATAATAAGTTAATAAAAAAAATAATATACTTAAAAAGCTAATATTAAATATCTTATATATTTTAAAGTTAATAATATTAATTTTATTTTTTTAATAATAACTTTAAAACTACTTTAATAAAAGAAGGTATTTTTAAACCTTAGAACTTGTTTTTTAATAAAAGATATAAGAAAATATACTCTTAGCTAATTAAGAATATTATAATTAATTAAAATATAAGCCCTAATAAATTCTTAAATTTAAACCTTTTTATTTTTTAATAAATTATAAGCTTATATAGCTAAATAATTAAAACTATTAGCTAAAGTATAAAAATACTTTAATTAAAAAATTATATATTTAAATTATTTTTAATATTATTACTTTATATTAGTTTTATAATTTAAAAATATAAAAAAGCTTAAAGTCTTTATTATATTATATAAAAAGCTTAAGATTATAAAGCTTATTAAGCTAGTAAAAGTATTAAAATATAAGTCTTAATAAACTCTTAAGTTTAAATTTTTTATTTTTTAATATAATTTATATAAATATTATTTAATTAAACTTAAAGGTATTTATATAATTATAGCTATAATTACTTTTAATTCTTAAGTTATTAATATTATTAATATTATTATTATTTTTAAAAAGGTTTAAATAATTACTTAAAATTATAAATATAATTAAAATTATAATTAATCTTACTTAATAAGTTAAAGTAAGCTAGCTAATTAATATAAATATAAAATAATAAAAATACCTTTTAAAAAAACTTTTTTATATTAATTATAAAGTATTATATAAAAGTAAAAAAAAAACTATAATAATAATAAAAATTATTAAATAATATAAAAAAAACTAAGTTAAAAATAACTAAACTTTATAATTTTTATTATTTTAAAAGTTTAATAATAATTAAATAAAAGTATAAAAATTCTTAAAAAATAAATATAATATTAAAAAAAACTTAATTATAAAACTAAATAATTTTTAATTTAAAAGAAATAATATAATAAGTTTTTTTAAAAAAACTTATTTAATAATTAAGTTATTAAAAGATATTATTATTTTTATAATAAATAAGTTTATAATAAAAAGCACTTTATTAATAAAAATCTTATATATACTAAAGTATATAACTTTAATTAAAACTATAGTTTATTATAATATAATTTATTTATTATTATTTTTTATTTTTAAATAGCTTTAGTTAGTTAAATTAAGTTTTTTTTAAAAGTAATTATAAGTTATAAGCTTATTTATAATTATTATTTATAATTATAACTTTTAATATTTAGTTATTATTTTTTTAATATTAAGTTATTATTTTTTTAATATTAAGTTATTACTTTTTTAATATTAAGTTATTACTTTTTTAATTATTAAGTTATTACTTTTTTAATTATTATTAAGTTATAATTATATTTTTTAATTAATTTTTAGTTTTTTTATTTTTATTTACTTTTTTTTAAAAGCTTAAAAGCTTTATTTTTATATAAATTTTATTTTTCTTTCTTAATAATTTATTAATTAAATAATAAAATATTTCTTTTTTAATTTTTTATTTTTTTATTATAATTTTTAAGTATTTTATATTATTAAATATATTATTATATAATTATAATAATTTTAAAAGAAATTTCTTTTTATAATATATAATATATTATTTATAACTAAAGTTAAGTACTTATATAGCTTAAAAACTATAATAAGCTATTTTTCTTTTTAAAAAAATATAAAGAAATTATTATTTTTATTAAGCTTAACTTTAGCTTTAAAAGTAATAAAAGTAAGGTTTTTTTTACTTAACTTAAGGTTTAAAAAATAGCCTTAATAGCTTTTATTATTATTTAATACTTTTTTTTAAATATAGCTTTTTATAGCTATTTTTTATATAGTATATTTTCTTTATAATATATATAATATAAAGCTTTTATTATTATTAAGTTTTTATTATTTATTAATATTATATACTTTTATATTAATAAAGCTTATATATTAATAATAATATTTTTTTTACTTAACTTCTTTAATTTTAATTATTTTAATAATATTATTTAATATAAGAAAAGTATTTAAGTTATAATTTATTTTAAAGTTAATATATTAAATAAAATATTAATTACTAAAGATATTAATAAATTTAAATATAAATTATTTAAAAGCTTATATTAATTTCTTATTTATAAAAACTCCTTTTAAATAGTTTTAATTCTTTAAGTAAAGTCTTTTATAAAGTTTTTAAGAATTTAAAATTATATTTTTTTTATTTTTATATATTATTTAAAGTATATTAAAACTAATTTTTTAAAATTCTTTTTTAATTAATTAAAAAATATAATAAATAATTCTTTTTTATTTAATATTTTACTTAATAAAATAAATAATATTATTTTAAAAATCTTAATATATTATTATTATTTACTTTTTAATATACTTAATTAAAAAGTTAAAACTTTATTTTTAATATTATAAATATTATAAATATTTTTAATACTTATAAAGTTAATAATTACTTTTAGCTATTATACTTAAATAAAGTAGTTTTTTTATTTTTCTAGTTTTAAAAGTAATTTAAGGCTAAAGGTATTAATTATTATAAACTTAATTTTAAAGCTAGCTTTTTTTTTAATTAAGTTTTTAATTATAATATTATTTTTAAGTTATTATATTATTAAGTTATATTATATATTAGTCTTTAGCTAGCTTATAATAATATATAAACTTTATAATTAAATATATTAATATTACTTAATAATAATAAAATATTATAAATCTTTTTATTTTTATATTTTTTATTTATTTATCTTAAGTTCTTTTATTTAAATTATAAAGAATTTCTATTTAAATTATAATAGTTTATATTAATAACTAAGCTAACCCCTTAATATATAATTATTTATATACTTAATTAAAATTTAATATATTATATAATAGTTAATATTATTAACTAAATATTATAAAGTAAAAAATATAAAATATTATTATTAATAATTAAAGTAAATTAATTTAAAAATAGTATTTATTTTATTTCTTATATATATATAATTATAATTAAGCTAAATAAAAAGAATTTACTATAATATTAATAATTATAATATTAAAAGCTATAATTAAAAATAAAAGTAAAAAATAACTATAATTAATAAAGTTATAATATTATTATATAAGTTATAAAGTATATTATAAGTTTATACTATAAATAAATATATAAGCTTAAAATTATAAGTATAAGTATATAAATTTTTATATAAGTATAAACTATTATAATTTAAATAAAGAGTTATAATAATTTAATTAAAAAACTCTTTATTTAAAATTAATTACTTAATTATATTTAAGCTATTATTATTAGTTTTATTTTTATTTTTATTCTTTTAGTTTTTTTATATTTCTTAATTACTTTATATAACTTATAATAATAATTATTATAATTTAAAACTAGTTATTAAATTATTTAAAAATAGTAATTTTAATTATCTTAATTAATATCTAAGTCTTATTTTATTTAAATTAATTAACTAATACTTATTTTTTATATTTTTATTTTATAGTAATTTTTAATTAAAATATTATAATTAGTAAAATTAATAGTTTAATAAAATAAAAAGTATTAATACTTAATAATACTAAGTAAAAGCTATGCTTATAATTTATTAAAAAGTATATTCTTTATTTTAATTAATTATTTACTAAACTAAATATATAGCTTTTACTTATACTTTTAATTAGATTAATCTTTTATTACCTATATATTAATACTTTTTATATTAATACTTTTTATATTAATAAAATATATAAATCTTACTTATATTTTATAAATAATTAACTTTTATAATTTCTTATATAAATACTTTATATATTAATACTTTTAAATTTAATATTAATATAATAATTAAGAATAAAAATAATATATATTAAATTTAGTTTTATTCTTAATATAAAATATATTAAAAAGCTAATTATTAATTAATATTCTTTTCTCTTCTTTAATTAATAAAGAAATTTACTTTTAGCTTTTTATAATCTCTTCTTAATTATTAATATTAATATTAATATTAATATATAATTAATTATATTATATTAATAAAGGATTTTATAAATATAGCCTTATTAAGTAAGAGTTATTATTTAAGTCTTTTTATTTTATTAAATATATATATTAAAGTAATAGTAATATAGTCTTAAGTTAATTAAAAAAAATTAATATAAGGTATTTTTAATTTTTAAAATTTATAACTTATTTTTTTTTAAATTAATATAAGTTATTTATATAAATAATAAAAAAAAAATTTTAATATAAAAGCTATTATTTAATAATATTATATAAAAGCTTAAGATAATAAAAAAGTTAATAAGTATTTTATATTAAACTTTTAATATTTATTTTAAATTATATAATACTTTTTTTAATTTATAAACTTATTTTAAGTTATTTCTAAAGCTTATAAGTTATTTAATATAACTATTTTCTTTTATATTATTATTAATTTTAAAAATAGCTATATTTTACTTTTTAAATATAAGTTTTATATTATTAACTTAAGACTTAAATAAGGCTATAAATATAAATATATTATATAAAAACCCTTTACTTTAAGTTAGATACTAAAGCTTAAAGTATTTTAAAATATTATTATTTTCTATCTTAAGTTATTTAAAAATATTAAACTTTAATATTAGTTAAAATATTAATTTATTACTTATAATTTAAAATAATACTATTATAATTATAAATTATATTAAGCTTATTTTTTAATATTATTTTTTAATTAATAATTAATATTTAATTAATATATTTATAAATAAAGTAATTATTATAAATAATAAAAAGATAATATTTAATTTAAAATATATATTTAAAAAGTTAATTACTTTTTTAATTAATATAAAAAAATAATAAATATTTCTTTTTAAAAAGCTTAAAAAAGTATATTTAATACTTTTATTATTAAGTTTTTCTTTTTATACTTATAATATTAAATATAAAATAATAGTTTTAATAGTTTTCTTTTTTAAATTATTTAATTATTAATTAAATATAAGTTTAAATAGTATTTTATTTAATACTTTATATAAGTTATAATTTTAAAAATAATTAATAATTTTAAAAATCTTTAATAAATATTACTTTAATATATTATCTTTTATTAATATTAATAATAAATTATTATATATTATAATATTAAAGTTTTTTATAATATTATTAAATTAATATAATTTTATTAAAAATATTTTTAATATAGTTTTATATTATATAATTTAAAAATTATAATTATAAGTATTAAACTCTTTTACTTTAAAATATATAATTTAATAATAAATCTTTTATAAGTTTTTTATTTTTTAAAAATTAAATAAAGTATTATATAAATTCTTATATATTTTATTTAATTTTTTATAGCTTTACTTTTATTAAAATAACTATAATTATTAATTAAAGTAATTTAATATTATTTCTTTTTATAATTTAAAAAATATAAAATAGTTTATAAATTTTAATATAAATTATATTAAAAATATACTTCTTTTAATATAATTATTCTTAATATAGCTTTTTTTTATTTAATTATAAAAATAAAGCTTATATAAGTAATATTTTTAAGTAATATTTATCTTATTTATTATATCTTTTAATTTAATAAAGTTATTATTAAAATACTTTATTTTATTATATTATTATTATAATTTAAAATTAATTATATATAAAATAAAGACTTATATAAGTAAAGAATTTATTAAAAAAATAAAAAGATTTTTAAACTACTTTATTATAATTTAAAAATTCTTTTTAGTTATTTAGCTATTTTAAAATATTCTTATTTTTTTAAGTTAAAAAGCTAAGTAATTAAAATTAAGTTTTATTTAAGTCTTAAAGTAAAGAGTATATTTATAAAAGTAATAATTATTAAAAGATTCTTATTTATATATTATTAAATAAATATACTTATTCTTTTTATAATACTTTTTAAGTTTTTTATATTTATTAAAAAAAGAGGTATTAATATAAGAAGTATTAATATATAAGTAAGTAAAAAGTTAATTTAGTAATAAATTTAAATAAGTATTATAGTTTTATTTAATTATAAAAGAATAACCTATATAATTAATATACTTTTAATAATATTATTAAGTATATTATTATATAATTATAAAGATATTAATAAAAAGTCTTTTTATAATATATAATATATTAACTATAGTTAAAGTTAAGTATTTAAATAACTTTAAGATTATATTAAGCTATTTTAAAATAATATATAAAAATCTTTCTTAAACTTAATACTTATAATAATAATAATAAATATAATATTTTTTTTTATTTTATAAGCTTATATTTAAGCTTATAATATTTAAGTTTAAAAAATATATATTATAATAGCTTTATATTATTTTAATATTTTTCTAAATATAGCTTTTAGTAAATATTTTATATAATATTTTTTTTTATAATATATATATTATAAAACCTTTATTATTATTAAGTTTTTATTATTTATTAATATTATATATTTTTATATTAATAAAGCTTATATATTAATAATATTACTTTTTTACTTAAATTCTTTAACTTTTATATACTTAATAATACTATTTAATATAAAAGAAACTTAAAGCTATAATTAATTTAAAAATTAATATATTATATAATATATTAATTATTAAAGCTATTAATAAATTTAAGATTAAAATAGCTATTTAAAAAAAACTTATATTAACTTTTTATTTATAAAAACTTTTTTTAAAAAGTCTTAATCTTTTAAGTAAAGTCTTTTATTAACTTTAAGATTTTAAAGTTATAGTTTTTTTATTCTTCTTATATTATTTATTAAAAATAAAAGTATTAATATAAAAAGTATTTATATAAAATAATAAGAGGTTAATTTAATTATAAGTATAAATTATACTTAAAAGCTATTATTTAAAAAATAAAGAATTAAGTAAATTAATATATATTTTAATAAGTTATAAGCTTAGTCTTTTATAAAATTATAAATAAAATACTAAGTATTAATACTTTAATTTATAAATAAAGTTAATTTTATTAAACTTATTATATTTTTAAAAAAAACTTATTATATTTAAAAAATATTAAAAAATAGCTAAAGAATATAATTTAAATAAGTTAAAATTATATTAATTAAGAATAATATTATTAAGTAATTTAATTACTAGCTTAAGCTTTTATTAATAATATTAAAATAATTTTTAAAAAATATAATATAATAAAATTAATTTAAAATAAGAAATATTTTTAATTAAATAAATAAAAAACTTAAAAATAATATAATCTTAAGTATTTTTCACTTTTTAATAATATTAATATTTTTAATTATAAAGTTTATATTATTATTATTATTATTATTTTTAATTAATTAAGTATAATAATTAATATATAATATAGCTAAATAATAAAATTAGCTTAGTATTATAATTAAAAAATAAAACTTATTAATTTTAAAAATTAATTTAATTATTATAAATATATTAAGTATTTACTTATTATTAATATTAAAAAAAGGATTTTTTAATCTAAAACTATTAGTTTAAGCTAATTATAAACTTTATAAATATAAATAATTTATTAAGTATTTATAATATTAAAAATAAAGTATTAATAACTTAGCTAAATATTTAATAAAGTAAGTAATAATAATATATTAATATTTTTAAAATATATTATTAATTTTATTAAGTAAAATAATAGCTAATAAAAAAATTATAAAATAAATATTTTAATAAGTAAAAATATATTTTTAAAACTTTAATTTTAAAATATTATAATTAATATATAAAAAATAAAAAACTTATAACTTTATTATATTTTAAGTTTATATATAACTTTATATAAAAGATTAAAATAATTTAAGAAATATTTTTTTTTAATTTAAAATAAAATATAAGCTTTTTAATAGCTATTTTATACTTAATTTATTAAATTAATAGCTTAAGTAAATAATACTTTATTTAATATATTAAGTTTTAATTAAGTTATAATATTAAGATATTTCTTATATTATTAAAAAGTATATTAATTATTTTACTTATTTTACTTTTATTAAATAAATATATAACTTTTACTTATATTTTTAATTAAATAAACTTTTATTTATATTAAGGAAAAATAAAGAAATATTTATAAAAATATTATTAACTTAACTTTAAGTTAAAAAGCTAAGTAGTATTTTTTATATATTTTTTATAATTATTTAATAGCTTATATTTTTAAAAGAAACTTAAATTATTTTAAGACTAGATTTTATATATTATAATATTTATAAATTAAGTAATTTTTTATATAGCTATATAGCTTCTTACTTAAATTTTAAAAGCTTATAATATATATACTTAAAAAATTACTACTTAGCTAAAAAATACTATTTAAAGAGAAATATAAATTTTATAACTAAATATAAGCTATAGAATAAAAATAAAATAAAAAATATATAATTTAATTATATAAAAAAGTTAAAAATTTAATTAGTTTTATAAATATATTATTATAATACTTAAATAGCTTAAATTAAGCTTTAAAGAGAAGGTTTTAAAATGCTTTAATTTTATATAAAAAAATAGCTATAAGAGCCTTATATATAAGTTTTTAAAAAGCTATTTTCCTTTTTATTTAGCTAAGCTTTTAATATTATAATTTAATATATATTTTCTAGCTATTTTATAATAAAAAAGTGCTTTTTAATATAAATACTTAGTATATTTATAATAATATAATATATTATATTTTAAGCTTTTTATAATATACCCCTTACTTTAGTAAAGCTATTTTAAAAGCTTTATTAAATACTAAATACTTAAATATTAAATATTATACTTTAAAATAAAAGAAAAATAGCTTTAATAGCTTTTAAAAGCTTTTTTTAAAGCTTTTTTTAAGTTTAAATAATCTTTTTATAATACCTTTATAAAAAAAATATAAAATATTATATTAATAATTATTAAAAATAATAGCTATAAATTAATAATAGTATCTTTATTAACTTACCTTTACTTTATAAGCTATACTTAAGCCTTATAAAGGCTTAATTTAATTTCTTTATAAATACCTTTTTTTTTAAATATTATTATTATTATTATTATTATTATTATTATTATTATTATTATTATTATTATTATTATTATTATTATTATTATTATTATTA
>NW_020194760.1:0-4007 GCF_003025115.1 Trichoderma citrinoviride
AACGTAATCCCCCTCCCCTCCTCCTCCTCCTCCTCATCACCGCCACCAGCAGCCTCATCATCGTCCCGCTGCTGCTGCTGCTGCTGCTTCTTCTTCTCACACTCAACCAAGTCACACCACCTCCCCCCAACCTCCTCCTCCATCAGCAGCGGAAACTCCGTGCCCCCGCCCTCCAAGTCACCCGACGCATCCACCCACGCCATGAAGCTGCTCACCCTTCCCCAGCCGCCCACGTTGCCGCTCCAGTCCAGATGGTGCTTGTAGTACCCTCCCTCGACGTACCGCTGCGTCCGCAGGCGCTCGATCCAGACGTCGCGGCGCCAGCCCTGGAAGGCGAGCGCGCGGGCTTCGATGCAGCGCACCGCGTCTGTTCGCGGGAGGAGCGCGACGGACGAGTCGCGGACAGTGGTGTCGCGGTGGGTCGAGCTGGCGTCGTGGGTGACTGTTGAGGGCTCAAAGAGTGGCTCGCTGTGTATATTTACGTTAGCATATATATATATATCCTCATCAGCTCCATCTTCCCCTCGTCACAGATATATATATATATATATATACGGCTTTTGAGTAAGCCCTTCTCAAGAAAGCAAAACACAATCACCCATCACCCGACGCCCTAACAAGCAAAACAATTTTCACAAAAACGCAAGTTGAACAAAAAAGAAAAAAACGCACCTAATCTCAAGCAGATGCCTCCTCTCCTCGACAGGTCAAATGCGACGGCAGGCCAAACGGATGCCGCAACTGCGAGCGCCTCCAGCTGGACTGCGTGGGCGACAACGGCCAGGCCGCCAGATACACCACCAGCGGCTCCCTGCGCAAGATCCGCACCCCGTACGCGTCGGCCGGACAGTCCGGGAGAGTCGCGTTCGGGGCGTCAATGGCCAGCAGCGACTCGTTGAGCTGCGGCCGCGGCGACAGATGCTTGCCGCTTTTTGTCTTGGGGTGGTCGGGGAGGAGGTACTGCGTGAGGGGGTTGGGGATGATGAGCAGGAGGGCGGCGACGAGGCCGATGATGTATGTGAACATTTTCCGCCTCTTCTTCTTCTTCTACGTCTTCACCCGTTTCGTAGGGCTAGTGGTGTTGCTCGGTGAACTTGGATCGAGTCGCCCTTTTTTGCGCGAGGGAAATTGAGGTGGATAAGATAGACGGAGGCAGAATTGAGAGGTTCAATGGAGACGGTGAAGCTGGGGCGAGTCTCATCATGAAGCTCACCGAGTAGAGCAAATGCCACGGTCATACGAGTTCCTTCACGGGCCGATGTGGGGGGCTGTTGATTCCCCATCAACCTCGTCACCTGACCTCACCTCAACTCTTCTCACAGCAGCACAGCATTGCATCGTTATTATATGGCATTAGCATATATTCTATATATTCATTCATATACAATCCTGCTGTAAAGAGAGGTGATGACAGTTCCCAAGTCCAATCCCATGTCCAACCAGAACTCCAAAGAAAAGATGATGTCTGCTTTCCCTTCAGTTTTGTACACCAAAAAAAAAAAGAGTTGCGTATGTCCTCGCGCACACGAGGGATGGTATTCCCGTATCGTACACTGCCCAATTCAAAGCGCCAAAAGAAAGAAGAGAGACCATAATCGTACCCTTGGGTCAATTTGTTGTGGCGCCACTCCAATTGTTATGCTCGCCGTTTAACAATGCCCAAGGATCGTTGCCATCCCCTGAATACTGCGCAATCGTCTCCGTAATGTGGTTGAAGATGCCCTCCTCCGTGCTCTGCCAAAGGGGAGTGGTGATGCGCCCTTGAAACTGCCGGAGATCAATGCGGTTCTCCTCGGGCGTGTTGCCGAGACCCAGGCTGGGCGAGGTGTGGCTGCTCGCCGAAAACGGCTCCGTGCAGGGTCCTCGCGGGGCCGGGGACGATGCGGTCGAGTTGGTGCGGTCCGGCAGCACAAAGATCGGGTCGACGGCCGCTTGGGGGTTCATGTCCACGTCTCCATGGGACCAGAGGTTCCCGCAAGCGTGGTTCGCGGGCGTGTCCACGCAGCCCTTGCTGATGCTGAAGCGAAAGTCCCTGGCCGCTATCCCAGAAGTCCCGGGGTTACTGCTAGCAGAAGAAGCCATACCCACGTCCGGCCCGGGGCTGACGGCTACTCGCTTCCGCTTGTGGTTGGCGGCATCAGATGGTTTGGGGGCAACATTCCGGGTGACGGCGCCGAGAACAGCGTTGAAGCAATCTGCCGTGTGAGTCAACTCCGGCTGGACGCCCGTCATGGAGGCAAGCGGCTTGCTCATCCTCAAGCCGGCCGGCCTCCTGACGCCCTTGGGACCGCCGAGAGGTAATCGTCCGGGCAATGGCGAAGACATCTCAGTGTGTTGCGACACTGAGGTGCGCGCAAATCGCGGAATATTGGACGCCGGGCCGCCAAATAAATCGCGGTATTTTGAGAGGGCCGGAAGCCGGAGGCAGGATGTCAACCCATTGCGTTCGATATCGAGACAGGCTTGCTGCAGGAAGGCGGTTGTCACTTGGTGCACGCGGCCGATGGCTTCCATTGCGTTGATGATGGTCTCCAGGTTGGAGACATCAATAGGGGTGACACCGGCCACGGGGTCGTCCTTGGCCAGATAGACATACACGGTCGTGGCAGAATACAACGAGAGAGCACAGAGATGTGTTTTCTGTTGCCATTGTTAGTAGGGTAGAAAGGGGACAAGGAATCCAAAAGACATACAAAGAATGACGTGTGATGTGATGTTAGCTTGATGATGTTGACAATCTCCTCGGCCGCAGTCCTCAGCCTGTGTAAGCTGTTCTGTTTGATGGTGTCGTTGAACCCGTACTTCTCTGCCGTCTCAATGGCAGCATGGTGTAGACAGATGACGGAGGCGTGCAGGTTGAGATTTGTCTGCACCGCGGCTGGATCCTGAGCCCTCATTGGGAGGCGGAATTTCTCGGGCAGAAACATGAAGAGACTCGACAGCTTGTTGTCAAGGTCGCGATGCCGCTTCCAATATGCGCCGTTCATCAGGTCCTCTGGGTGGTCAGACGGCTTCGCCCCGTGCACGTGCCTCAGGATGATCTTGAAGACCTCGCAGATGACAATGGCACCCGAGAAGCTTTCATAAGGGGCCCCCGTAAACAGTTCCTCCAGAAAGGCCGTCTTCTCTTCCCTCCCCGACATGAAAGCGTCTTCTGAAGACGGAAGCCGCGTCATTACCTGTACTCTGGTCAGCGCGGTCCTAAGTACTCACCAGGTTTGCGCCAGAAAGAAACGAGTCAAGAAAGCAAGAGAGCCTTACGTCCTCGGACTTGACCATGTGAGCCCAGCCAGTCGCCAAGCTTGCGTGAGCATCAATGGCAAAGGCGCCCCAAAAGACCCTCCTGCGCTCCTCCAGCTCGGTCCAGTTGGCAATGGGGCCAAGCGTCGGGGGTATGTCGTCGCCTTCTTTGTCAAGCCTGTCCAGTCCGAGCATCTGGACAAGGCGAACGTAGCGCGAGGCACTCATAGATGCTCGTGTGAAGAGCATGGCTTTGGCCTCGTAACCGGCAATGATGGCCCAAGCCTGGGCGTGAGCTACTGTCACGAAATGCTCGCCGTCGCTCTGAGCCGATGAGTTAGAACGCAAGATGTTCCCAGTGTCGGAATCGAACAGGGTCCGGCTCACTCTCATCTCATCTGCCTCAATGTACTGCCGAGCTCTCTTATAGAAGGGCTCGGCATACTGGTCATATTTAGGATGGCCAATGGCAGTGTATGCCCACAGTGCATACTGCAGACACATTGGCGGCTTTCTATTTGGGGGGCCATAGAAGGCTTGATAATAGCGGCCAGAGTGGATGATAGGGAGGAAGTGATAGTGAGTATTGAAGTAGATGTTGTGTCTGTCATCATTAGCAGTGTCCCCTTGGAAGTGCACCAAACTGCAGGCTCGGCTCACAATTCTTCAATCATCTCATATGGGGGAAGGGCCTCGGACATGCCAAGCCCCATGAGCTGACTGTTCATAAAGGCACTGTCATCCTGGCCGGTAAAGCTGGGCATGCC
>NW_020194760.1:4394-12221 GCF_003025115.1 Trichoderma citrinoviride
CTGGGCGTCGGACGCAGACATTGGGGATCAGATGCTGCTGTGATGAAGCGGATGGCGATGTCCTGGAGGGCTCAGCTGGTCAGGTCCCTTGGACGCATGTGCGTGACGAGACACGACGGAAAGCCACCCCGGGCCTCGTCTCTATATAGCGGCGCGCAGCCGTCGATGCGGGTTCCAGACGAAGCCTCGCGCTGAATCACAGCTTTGATATTCCCGGAGAGATTGATAACAGAGCATGAACGGCGTCCAGGGCTGACCAATGCCGCTGGCAGTGACACATGCACGCTCGAGGGAGGCGCGAAGTCACGTTTTCAGCGGCCGGGCAGTTTTTGGGCCGAAGTCCGATATCCGATACCCGACCACACGGAGTTTGGGCACCGTAATTCCAGGTTAGTCAGCCACCGCCGGCGTCACTTATTAGAGCTGCCAGGCGCCTTGATGCCGACGTCTGCAAGCTCCAACCGCCGTCAATCGCCGTCCCTCTAGAATGGTTCGGCTGAGTCGCCAGATCCTCAGGTAATCAGCTGTTCCTTCGAGGACGTGTGCAGACAGTCACCACCAACAAACGCTGTGCAGTCTGCGTCACCCCGAAGCGTGGCGGTTGCATTCAGGCTCAGCTACTAGTCACAGGCAGGATCTGTGCTACGTCATCATCCGGCTGGCAGAGTACATTCAGCTGCCGCAGATTGCAACGCATCGTGAATGTATACCTACCCAAGCTGCCTTAGTATCTGCTTACATACAGCAGATGGTTGATTCAGTTCCTGGCAAGGCACGCAGTCATTGATCCTGTGCTGCATGAGTGACAGTGGCACTGACAGCTATCGAATAGTGAGCCTTACGTGCACTGGGCTTGCCAGGGTGGGATGCATTGCGCAGATATTCACGTCCAGGTAGCTTAATCACGAGAAAGACTGAGCGTTAAATGGAGCTCAATGGGGCATAGCCTCACGGGTTTCTGTTTGTCGGACTCTTTGCCATCACGTCACTGTTGCTGCCTAGAAAACTGTGCATCAACTTGTGATACCTCATCGTGCTAACTTTGTACGTATAGATTGATTAGATGCTACAAGGAAAAAGAAGTACGGAGTTGAGTTGGTTGTTGGTTGAAGCGACCACGAATCCCGAGACTCGTGATACCCGAAGGCCCCACAAATGCTCTCAGCTGCGATCTCCCTTGCATCGAGGCGTACAGGACGTCTTCTGCATTCTTCACAATGCCAACGTAACGTGCGATATTTGTCCGCTGCTTGGTTGAAAAAGACAAAGAAGAGACAGGAAGCATCAAGTCATAAGGAGAGACTCTCTGCAATATGCGCTCACTCTTTATACATGTGAGTAAGCGAAAGCACCCAATTTCATAAACTATCAGCTTCAGCCTCCTTTCATCCAGTTCACGCCGCCAGGTCATCTGACGAATCTTCATCACGAAGATCTTATGAATCCATCTCTGCCAGTCATCAGCTCGTTTCACAGCTTGAACATCATGACATGCAAGACACAGCTTCTCTGCAATGATGCTTGACTCAGGGGGACACGGGCTGTTCCGAACCCACTAGGTATGCTGAATCCAGCGTCAAACACGAGCTGGTGATAGGGCAATCTACTTGACGCTCCAAGCACATACGACCATATCCATTGGAAAATACGGGATCCCGTCCGCTCTCCCAGAGTCAAGCTAATGAGAGGCAGATTAGTAGTCAGGTGGGTGACCACTGGCGAACACCGGCTGTTGTATGTCTTTTCTTTTTGCTATTTTTGCCTGATATATCAAGTCATTATTATTCATGACGGATATAGTAGCTACAGAGGTATGTTGACTACCTTATGTAGAGGTGGTGAGGGTATGAAGGTTCAAGGATTTAGGCGCTTGCAGCTGAACATCTCGCTATGGATACACACTCCCAGGCAGTGAGTGAATAGCTCTAAGAAAAGAAAAAAGCATGTTTAGTTAGTGGATTGTACAAATTCCACCCCGATTGCTTACAATAGCTTGATAATTGCTGCTTGCATATAGGATTGCTGGTAGTAGATTGAAAGAATGAATGCTTGCGGTATCGAGATGAACCGCCAACTGACCGCAGTTTTACTCAATCAGACACATCGAGTCTAATCATGAGATGATACTCCTTCTCATGTTTGAGTAATCTTCACGGAGTTCAAGAACGATGTGATATGAGGGGTGGATTTCTGTTTCCTCTCCACGTCAAGCGAGATGGATTGATAACTTCGCTTAGACTGTCAACTTCGAGTCCGTGGGAAGTACTGTATCAGAATAGGTATGATTCGATCCTGAAGCGTTTGCAATGTATTTGGAGTACTTCCCCAACGGTCTCTCTACCAAGGCTGGACACCGTCCTTCTTGACAACCCTCCCTACATCCGCATCCCTCTTCCCCTCAATGACCCCCTGAACAACCTCTGCCCCAACTCTCGGGTGAATCGCACCAAGCTTCTTCAACAGCTCATGGTCACCGCCAAGTCCCGTCGCCAAAAGACCAGGACTCACAGCCCACACCTTGACCCCGTCATTCTTCAAGATCCGCGCCCATTCGCGCATCATCATGTTCATGCCCGTCTTTGCGCTTCGGTACGCACTCCAACTGAGTTCCTGCTTCGGCCATCCCTTTGCGGGAGGCGTGTCCGTGAACCGCTCCTCCTTCTCGTGTCCGGTCAGCGTGGATGTCCCGCTGGCAATAAAGAGGAGTCGCGGATCGGCCGATTGGAGCAACAATGGGATGAATGTCAACGTCGTTACATGTGCCCCAGTGGTGTTGATTGCCCATGACTTGTTCCACGCTTCTCTGGCGGTCATTTCTCCCTTGTGAAGTTGCCGGTCAAAGTTGGCGCCTGATTGCGTGTATTAGATTACCTCAAATGGCATTATATGATATGTATGCAACTGGAGGCAAAAGACGTTGTACCTGCGTTATTCACCAGGACATCAAGACGCCCATACTTCTTTTCCACAAATGCATATGCGGACAATATGGACGCGTCATCTTCGACATCGATCTTGACAGGTTCGATTGTGGTGGTCGTATCGCGCGCCTCGGACAACAAGTCGTTCACAACCACTTTCGCCTTCTCGAGGGACCGACTGCCAAGCAGTATGTTATAGGCTTTCGAGGACTGGTACAGGGTTCGAATGATCTCCAGGCCCAACCCGGTGTTTCCACCAGTCACAAGAACTACCTGAGAAGACATTTTGAAGCGAGGTCAAATCTGTTACCAAGTCTACAGCACATCATCAGTATACCCAGCAGGATGGCTTCGTCATTTATAGTCTTGTCTGTCTGTTAAGTCAAAGATCACAAGTCCAGTTCCTTGAGCTGCAGGTGAATGGAAATACCGGATTTAAAGGATCCCCCATTCCATGGAGAGCTCTTCTAGTGATTTAATATGTCTTGCTATGATGATATAATATGTCTTGCTTTGTAAGAGTGTACCGTAAACAGTCACGTTCAAGCGCTCTGTCCACGGATTTGCCGGAGTTCAGATGACCGGATACATTATCAAGCCATTGAGCGATGAGCAGATTTGCGAATCTGGCTAATCGGAAGCACTGACCTTGAGGTCTCAGGGACCCGATTAGGAAAGGAAGTTAAACCTATCTGTTTCTGTTTCTGATAATACTGTATTATCTGAGAAAAACGAATCTATAAAAAGGTTGTGGCCTGACCTCTAACGGGACCACCCCAATCCAGAACTTGACCACCACTGTAAACCTCCAAGGACTCGCGTATATCCCCATCTCTCAATCAGCTCTCCTTTCGAATTAATAGTGAGCGGAGGATGTGGTTGACGGGAGGAGGTGCATTGGAAAATTCTCAAAGGGAGAGCACAATCTCTATGAACTCGTCATCGATAACCCTATACCATAGTGCTCGGATGCCCAATAGCACTCACTACATAGGTACTGATATAGGCGTCATATAAAGAACTTGAGCCAGAAAGAAAGCCGTTGATGTATCTCGAGGGAAGAGGGCGCAACCAGGCACATCAGCCAGCATTATAATAGCATCAAACACTACTAATTGCGCAGCCCAGACTGCTCAAGCAAGGGTTAGTAACATCACTCAAGGCGTTGCCATACATATCTTGCCTAAGACTTTATAAGACGTATGAAAATCAAAGCACCTGAGAATAAACGATGAAGGAATAAACAATAGATATGGGGAAGTGGGACAATCACTATGAGAGACAAAGTAAGCACTAAAATACGACGAATTGAACGGCGGCGTTCTTCGCTTGCCTGATAACTATGATGAGGGAAAATTAACGGGCTACTCGAATATGAAAAGTATCAGAGAATTCCCCTTCAATATTCAAGTCAGTTTCTACTTTCATAGTCCCTCCTGCAACGCTCTGATGTCCGTTCCTGCGAAGGAGAAGAACCATCTCATCAAGGACAAGAGACGTACCTTCACGGATAGTTACAGGGGAAATAACAGCAAGTATGTAATGAGAGACAAATTGTAGAGTGAGATGCAGAGACTTTAAAGAGAGGTGGGTATCTGCACGAGTGTATCGATGTAATGACTACGAGAGAGAGGAAAATGTTGGCATACATACAAGTCTACACTCAAAACCCGTGCCGAGGTATTGTTTAATACGTGTTTTCGGAAGAATCAATCACGACCTATGAGTCCAGGTGGTTTACTGGGTAATCATGCCCTGATAGGTGAGTAGTTCGGGGCCGTCCAATGCGATCCTTGCCACAAGCAATGTCTTAAAGAAAGCGAGGCGAAGGTGGACCAGACTTTGAGGGCATATATATATTCTTCGGAGGAACAACAGCAGGATATCAAGAAGAAATTATAGCTGCCACACGTATATCAGACTTCTCATACCCCTTGTCGATCGATGTCTTCGTTCCGCAACTGAACACGGTAGACTGAGAGCGAAGTTCGCCGTCAGTCGGCCGGCCAAATCGGCCCCACATCACCGGCTCGGGCACCGAATGCAGGGAGGCAAGAACACCTGAACGACCGGAGCTTCGAGAAGAAGCAGTCATGTGAACACGGTTGAAAGTCACAGTACGGGAAGCCCCGTGCGGTTCACGTTATTGCTCTATAGGAGGGCTCACAAATCAAACGAAGTATCCTACCTTGCCTACCTGATCAGACCTTATGCTGATGTACAGTTCGAAAAGATGCTGGTGTAATAGTAACCTCCTCGTTCTCTCAAATGTTCATCCCAGGTAGTGTAATTTACCGAGTATTACTATTGAGTTTACAGTAGTAGCAACACCCGAGATCTTCCAACACCCTCACTTGGACTTGGCTTCACCTGATGCTTGATAGGCATGGAATACACGACTCAAGACAGCTCTCCAAGCACACCTCATGACATCTCTCCAAAGTCGACGCTCATCTCGCCAAAGAGCAACTTACTCTATTCAGCCTTGACCCTCCGAGAGAAGCTCGCGCCATGACTAAGACCTTACAGCTTACCTGTCAAAAAAACCAGATAGGTCAATTCCATGCGCGAGTCAAGGTGTCAAACTTCGCGTCTGGAGAAAATCCCTAGCTTCCCTACAGCTGACGGGGGTCCATTGACAAGTTTGCCACCCTCCGAGGCCCCGATGAACCCATCGCCACCCGGGAATGTCTTTCCCCCCCTTTGGAAAATGCGGATCGTGCTTTCGTTTCGGGCAGTCTTTCGAGAAAATCAAAGAATGTCATCCCGTCGTCGCATCGGTCGTATATCTCGGCTCACGCCCCCCCAAGGGCTGCGCCGTCTGATGCTAGACTCAACTTTAAACCGAGATGTCAAGATCAGCCATGGATCGGACAATCCGTCACTCCAGCAAGAAAGGCCAGGAAGCCTTCGTTGCGTAGAACCAAGCCAAGACGCCGGCATTGAGTAGATCCAAGAACTACTCGATAGTAGTATACTTCTCCGCACACGCGGTGGATAGTGCAGGTCTCCAACGACAACTAACAACTAGAGCCCCGAGCTGAACAAACTATGGAGTGCCTCCATAAATTAGCTGTGTCCATGGCTGCTTATCGCACCCCGTAATGCGGTACAAGTTGCACAGGCGCTAAAGGGCCGCGATGCAGTACACTCGTACGAGGGGCCCTCAAGGGGCACCTTTGCTGAGGGGCGAAAAGGGGCTGCCTGGCAAGGCTGATGAAGCAGAGGATCGTTCATCTCGACAACAATGAAGCCGTCGTCAAACTAAAGTGACGTGGCGGATAGCGGCCCACGCTTGGTAGGAGGACGTTGACCAGATAATGATTCCTGGTGGATATCAAAGCCCACATTCCGATCAATCTTGGGCCAGAGGCGCAAATGAAGGGGTAGGTGCTCGTGTCATGACCGCCGTGTGTACGCGTGTGCAGATAAAACAGGCCCGAAGCAGAGGCGAATCTACTACATGAAATGCCACAGCAAGCCGGCAATGTGCACCGGCAGACGAATGCTGTTCGAGAAAGGGTCAAAGACTAGAGACCCAGATTGTCAGAAGCGCTCCGCAAGAGTCAATGGAGGGGTTGAACAATGACAAGAGACCCATCGAACCCCCCACGTTGCACTGTCTGGAGCCATGAACCGCCCCAGTTTCGGAAGTTGGCTTTGGTGTTGCCTGTTGCAGTATCCAGTGCAGCAGCCGCTGGCGGGGAATTAGAGGAGGAGATAGTATCTTGCTTTGACCTTGACAAGTGCTCCAGGTGCTCCAGACCCCACCTCGGGAGTGGTTTTGACAGCATCCCACCAGCAGCCCCAGCAAGTGGCAGTTGTGAAGGTGTGTAGTAGTAAGCCATTATGAATGAGTGTAGGCAGACAAGATGCAGCAGCAGGGGCGGCAGTTGACAGCGTGACCTGGGAGGAGTGTCGTAGCGAGGAGCTGCGCATGAAGCGTCGAGAACGACCTGCGATATTTAGGCAGTTGCTCCGAACGAACGCTGCCGGCCTGTCAGCAGGGTCCGCGGTGATCATGGTCATGTCATAGCACACATATCCATCATGGCCATCCATCCATAACTTGCTGCCTGTATCCATTGTATCCATACTGACTCCTGGAGGCATCGTGTAGTAGGAGCGAGATAGTAGATAGATCCAGCCGCGGCGGGCCCCCCGTTCAGTCCAGGTCCAGCCTCGCAGACAGGAGGCAAGAGTTTGCGAGGAGAGGCCCGGCCCCGTCCTGTCATGGCGGTCCGGTCTCCAGCAGGGAGCAGGGAAGAAGCGACGGGCTCGCTCTTGGGGCTCCAAAGCCACTTGGCGAGAGAGGGCAGAAGCAAGCCTCATTTCCCAAACCGGTTTCTGCACAGGAGTGGCGAGGGATTGCCGGACTAGGCCCAGAGCAGCCTCGAAAATCATGCCGAGGACGCGTAGTCAGCAGCTCGGCCCGCATTTACCAGAGCGCCGTAGGAGCTCGGCGGAGCGACTACCGAGCGGATAAACGTGGATGCGCCGCATTGCAGTAAGGGGGAAGTTTCCCCGCTTAGTCAGTACCCGAGCGATTGCTTGGATGCTTGGATGCATCTACAAAGGCTCATGCGCCTAAGCGGGCATCGCGGCTCTGGCGTGCAGCGTGCCAAACCTTGGCCGAAGCGTGGCGTCTGCCTATCCGATCCCCCTGCACCGCCTGGCAATCGCCCGCTAACACGTGGATGTGAGCTCTCACCGATGTTGCATCCGGTGTCTCTGGTGCATTCGCTTATGTCGATGTGCTTCTGCAGGCTGAGACCGCGGCGAATCAGCGCCCGCCAGCCGCGCAACCTGCCCACTTACGTGCATAACGCCGCGTAAAGTACTTGTCTGTGTGCATTCGCCGTACATGCATACGTGCATATATATTCCGTACATGCATTCGTCGCTC
>NW_020194761.1:0-12099 GCF_003025115.1 Trichoderma citrinoviride
TTAGCTTATATATAGCTTTAAAAATCAGTTTTTTCTTAAAATAGCATTTTCTAGCTAAGTAATACTTTTTAAAGCATGCACTTTAAAAAATATTAAAATTTAAATAAAAAGCTATATAGCTATATAAAGAGTTACTTATTTTATTTATTATTTAGTATATAAAATATAGCTTTAAAATAGTCTAAGTTTCTACCTATTTATAAGCTACTAAATAAGTATAAAAAATATATAAAAAATATTACTAAGCCTTTTAGCCTAGGCTTAAGCTAAGTATATTTTTTTTATATATTTTTTATACTTATTTAGTAGCTTATAAATAGGTAGAAACTTAGACTATTTTAAGGTACTTCTACTAGTGCCTGAATAGCAATTTATTAATGCCTGGATAGTAATACTTATATAATAAGCTACTGCTTATAATATTAAAAAGGAATATTTTAATATAATATTAGTTAAAAATATTAAAAATAGTTAACTACTTATATAACTATAGTTTATATAAAGCTTTAAATAAAATGCCTTTTAAATATATTTTTAAATAGTAGCTTAATATTTTAAATATTAAAATAATAAAGATAATAGCTTAGTATTTTATTCCTTAAGTATAAAAGAAAAAGCTAAATAATAAAAAAGTTAAATATATACTACTTAAATTTATTAGTACTATTATATATAAACTTTTAATACTTTTAAAAAAGGTAATTAGTTTATTTAATATATACTTTAAGTTAAATATAGTTTTAATTATATTTATAATAAATATAAAAAGTATAAGAATCTAGATTAATAAACTAATATATATACCTTTTTATTTATTAATTTTATTTATAAGTCTTATTAATTTACTAGCCTTAACCTTATTTAACTCTTTATTTTAAACTAATACTTATTTATTAAACCCTAGTCTAGGCCCTAAAGGTAAAAGCAGCTATCTTACTAATAGATCTTTACCTAAATAAACGCCTAGCTAGGTTTATATAATAAATAAAGGCTACTAGTATAAAGGATAAAATATAAGCTGCTTGCAGTTTAATAGCCTAAATATTATAAAAATGCTATAGGCCTTAGCAGAAACTATATCTTAGCTAATAATAATAGCTAGACTAATAGTGCTTAAAATAGTCCTAGCTATTAAAAGTAATAATTAAAGTATAAAAAAAGAGGTAAAACTAGACTATTCTTAAGCTAGCCTTAGGTTAACTTTAGCAGTCCTTTAAGCTAAGTAATAGTATGCTACTTATAAAGCTATAGCTAGGGAAGATGCTTAAGGTATATAACTTCTTACTTAAATATAAAAGCTTTATACTTATATAGCTATATATAAGGAAAATTAGTCTAAATAAATTCCTATTTAATTAATATATACTTAAAGTAATATCCTTTTTTTATAGCTATAGCATTAGGCTAAAGATATAATATTATATTTTCTTTAAGTATCTGCTATATAATTAATAGCAGTTAAAGCTTTTATAGCTGCTTTATAATAATTATAAAGTTAAAGCGCTTTTATATAGCCTTTAAGCTGCCTTTACTTTAATTAAATAGTTCTTTAACTATTAAAAATAAAAAGGTTTAAACCTAGGAGTTTATTAAGGCTTATATTTTAACACTCCTGCTAGCTTAATAGGCTTTATAATCTTAGGCTCTTTTATATAGTATAGCAAGGACTTAAGCTCTTTTATACTCTTAGGTTATAAAATTTATATAAAGTAGCAGTATTAAAGATAATTTAAATATATAACCTCTTAGCTAAGGTATCTTTATGCCTTAGCTAATAGTCTTTATCTACTAGGCTATTTAGGCTTATAACCTATTAAAAATAAAAAGGTTTAAACCTAAGAGTTTATTAAGGCTTATATTTTAATATTAACCTTAATAAACTAAAATAATTCTATTTTATAAAAAAGCTAATAATAAACTAAAAGACTATATATTATAACTATCTTATATTTAAGCTGCCTTTAATATAGCCTTTTAATAATTTAAAAACTAAATATAAAAACTATTAAAATATTAATATATTTACTATTTTTATTATTTAGTATTATTAAAATATACCTTAAGCTAGCTTTAAGACTAACTTTAGCTAAGTATAGTTTATTTTTTTATTATTAAACTTAATTTATTTACTTTTTAAGAAGATATATTAAGATTATTATTTTATAAAAAGTTCTTTAAAAAAAGAGCTAGTTAACTCTTAAACCTAAAGCTTTTTTAACCTAAGGCTAAATATATTTAGTAGTAATTAAGTATTAAAGGCAGGGTTAAGCATCTTTTTATACTTAAAGGTCTTAACTTTATTAATTTTAGCTTTATTTATAATAATATTACTTAAAAGCTAAGCTAATACTTTAAAAAGCTAGCCTTTTATAATAAAAGTTTATATATAAGTATATATTATTAAAATATACTTTACTAACTTATTAAAAGACTAATTTAAGCAGCCTTAAGCTAGACCTTTAGTATTAATAAAGTAAATATTAACTAAGCTACTTTTAAAAATAATATAGTTATTATAAATAGTAGTAGTTAATAATACTTAATTAATCTTATTTAACTATAACCTATTAGCTTTATAACTTAAAAAACACTTTAACCTTAACTTAAATATATATTAAAACCTTCTTTTTTACTAGCTAAAAGGTATAAGTAATAGCTTTTTTTATAAAAGCTAGATTTAAAGCCTTAATTTATATATAATTAGTATAAAACTTTATTAAATTTAAAGTAGTAATACTTATAATAAAATACTTTCCTTTAGTAATTATATAAGGCTTATAAACTTATTTAATACTTAATAAAATTAGCTATATTAATATACTTTTAGCTTAAAGCTATAAAGGACTTTTACTAGCTTAAGTATAATAAATAAAACTATAAATATTCTATATATATATAATATATACTTTATAAAAGATAAAATAGGCTTATACTTAGTATAATATTAACTACTACTTTTTATTAAACTTAAAGCTTGCCTAGCTTATAAACTTACTAACTTAGTAAAAGTTAAAGGCTATAATATAAAAAGGCTTATTTACTTATTATAACCTTTTTTTTAAAAGGTATTTTTAGCTAAGTTTAAGGCGCCTTTAATATTAAAATTAGTATTATTACCTTTATTATTATTAATAAAGAGGGTAAAGGTTATTAATAAAGTTACTAAAGCATTATTAATATAAGCTTAAGTCTTATATTATTTAAAAGTAAGAGTAAGTATAATACTATTATTATTATTATTATTAATATTATTATTTACTTTAATATTAAAGTAGTTAAAGAGGTTAACTTTTACTTTTTATCTTTTTTTTAAAGCATTATATTATTATAAGTTAATATATTTTAAGACTAAAGATATTTTAAAAGCGCTTTAAAAGTAAATATATACCTTTTTATTATATATTAATAGCTAATATTTATAATATATATATTATTAATAATATATTCTACTTAAACTTAGCTTAAACTATAGCTTATAAGCTATAGCTTAATATTAAGTTATATTATTAAGAGAAAAGGGACTTACTTAAAGGTTAAGATAATAAAAAAAAAAAAAAAAGAAAAAAGTTAAAAAAATATAAAAAAATATACTTATAATAAGTATATATAAACTAGTAAGTAAAGGTATTTAAATAGCTAAAGTAAATTAATACTTATATTACTAAAGAGGTCTTAAAAATAACTATATTTCTTATTCTAGCTTTATTAAGACAGGGGGGATATTAATTAGTAAAAGGACTATTAATTTATAAAAAAGAAAAAGATATATAGCTTATAATACTAATACTATATAAAATAAAGTATCTTATTTTAAATTAATAAATTTAGTAATTTTATAATAATTTAAGGTAATTATATTAAAGTATAACTATTATAATAAAAAAATAAAGGTATTATACTTTATATTTAAGTAAGCTTATTACTGCTTTTTTTATTATTACTGCTATTTTTATTATTATTACTACTATCTTTATTATTATTACTATTATCTTTATTATTATTATTATTATCTTTATTATTATTACTGCTATTTTTATTATTATTACTTTTAAGCTTAATAGCCTTAAATTTAAAAG
Source organism: Trichoderma citrinoviride (assembly GCF_003025115.1). Taxonomy (NCBI): domain Eukaryota; kingdom Fungi; phylum Ascomycota; class Sordariomycetes; order Hypocreales; family Hypocreaceae; genus Trichoderma; species Trichoderma citrinoviride. The sequence continues at coordinate 4,077 of NW_020194761.1, forward strand.
CTAGCTTTTTAAAACTATATTTATTTATAATTTTAATACTATTAGCTTTATATAATAACTTTTTATAATTAGCAGCCTATTACTTAACTTTTTAATACTATATAATTAATAGCTTTTTTAATAATCTTTATATTATAGTTCTTAAATTAAGGCTATAGTATTAGCAGCTTTTAGGCGTTATAAAAATAGCCTTAAAAGTTAAGCTTATAATAAAGATAATAGTAGTTATAAATCTATTTATTATTATTTAATAAAGTATAATAATTTAATCTAGATTATTAATCTACTATTAGTAAGTTACTTAAGTATATAAAGATATTATTAATAAGTTATAAAGCTATAATATTAGCCTAGATAATAGCCTTAACCTTCCTTAACTAATAATAAAAAAAAAGAATCTTATTATAAGCCTTTTTATTATATATTTATACTACTTTTTTTTCTTATATTACTTATTTATTATAGTTATTCTTAATAAGCTAGATTTTTATATTATTAATGCTAATTAGGCTATATTTTATTATAACTAATATAGCTTAAAATAAACTTAATCTTTTAATATTCTTCTCTTTTAAATACTTTATTTTAGCTATTATTATAATATTATTTAAGTGTAATAAACTAGTGTCTTTATAATTAGTAAGAACAGTCTTCCTAAAGGATAAACCTAAGGTTTAAGGGTTTATATTAATAAAGAGGTTAGGTTAAATATATTAGCAGTAACTTATTATATAGCTAGTAATATAAGTAGTAAATGTTTAAGTTTTAATTTAATTATATTATTACTAGTGCGCTATTTATATATTAATAACTGTCTTTTTAAACTATTTAAATAAGTATTATAAATAAATCCTTATATAGCTAGTTATCTTAATATCTTTAATATACTTAATCCTTAAGTTTATTAAGTTATTCTTAATCTCCTTAATAGTTAAGTTTATTAAGTAGTTCTTAATTAGTTAATTAGTTTAATATTTATCTAGTACTATTTACTAAGGGTAGCCTATTATTATAACTATAAGGTTAGGTTATAATATTAAAGCAAGTATATATAAGGCTTTCCTTCTCTTTTTAAAAATATATAATACTAATAGTATTAGCAGTACCTTTAAGATAATAAAGGCCTTTAAATAATATTAAATATAGTTATAATAATAATTTATAATATAAATATAAAGCTATAGTATTAAGGCTAATTACTATTTAAATTATAATAATATTAATATTCTTAATACTCTTAATATTAGATTTTTTAATCTTTTTATAATAATACTAAAGCTTTTTAATAATAATAGCTATAATAATCTTAATATATTATTAAGATTAATATAGCTAATAATATTATTCTTATTAACTTTTTTAATTAAAGAAGAAAGTATATCTTAAAGCTAATTAAGGATAATAGTAAGATTATATAAAAAAAGGCTAGTTTACTTTTAAGTATTAAGGATTATATACTTTTTAAAAGTTTAATTTTATATTTTTTAAAAATAAAATAAAAAATTACCTTTATTATAATTAACTACCTTATTAATAACTTTATAATATAAGGTCTTTTAATATTAATATTTATAAGATTAAAAAATATTAATATTAAAGGGTTAAAGATAATAAGTAAGGTATAAAGGTAAAGGGAAGAGCTTAATATTATACTAGGCTATAAAATAAATAAATTTACTTATAAAATAATTCTTATAGCTATTTATAAATAAAACTTATATTTTTATTAAATTAGCTAGCTATATATATTTTTTAAAGTATTAAAGCTATTTTAAAGCTATAATATTAATAATATAGCCTTTTAAACTTATAGTAAGTATTATAGCGCTTTTAAGGCTATTCTTAAATTATTTTATTAATAGCTAGACCTTAAAAAGAATTATAAAAAAAAGAATAATCTTACTTTTAGCTAAGATTACCTTAATAGCAGTAATAAATATAATATTATAAGAATTAGTTAAGACTAGGTTATTAATTAAAATAAAAGTCTATAAGAGTATTTTAATAAAGAAATACCTTATTATAAAGCTAATTTTATTAAAATTCTATATATTTCTTTTCTTTACCTTATATTAAATTAAAAACTATCTTTAAGTATAAAAAAAATAACTTAATAGTATTATAGCCTTATATAGCCTTATATATTATATTATAAAAAGTAGACTTATAAATATAAAAGTCTTGCTTTTTACTATATAAATCTCTTAGCTTAAGAATATAAAGCTATTTTTATTTTATTATTACTTTTACTATTACCTTTAGCTATAAGGATTATATTAATATAATATTATAAAGCCTAAAGCTAAATATAATACCTTTAGGTTATTTAATAATAAGCTTAAATAAAGACCTTATATTCTTTTTTTATTTATAAAAGTATATAGTTACTTTTATTAAGTAATTATAAATAAGCTTCTTAAAGTTAACTATATAGCCTAGTATAAGGCACTTAAAAAGCCTTAGCTATAAAAGAAATAATTAAGTAATAACCTTTTTAATATAACTTAGCTATAATAATAATACGCTTTTTAAAGGTTTTAAGATTATAATATATAAAATAAGGTAAATTTATATCTAGATTAATTTAATAATTATAAGCAAGATGCCTAGCCTTTAAAAATTCTATTATAATAAAAATAATTAAAAATAATAAAGGTTTAATAAAGTTATAGTAAAAAGAAGATATAGCTTATATATAGCTATTATTTATAATTATATAGTATAATATATTAGTATTAATATTATAATTATATAAAGCATTTTTTTATTTTTATTATAACTTTTATAAATTAAATTTTAAAAATAAAAAAAGTATATAAAAAAATATAAATACCTTTATTTATATAAAGTTAGTATTATAAATAAAGTATTTTTTTTTATAAATTAATAGTCCTTTTACTAATTAATATCCCCCCTGTCTTAGTAAAGCTAGAATAAGAAACGCAGTTATTTTTAAAACCCTGCTAATAGGCTTATATAGCCTTAAAGATATTTAAAGACTATACTAAACTTATAATAAGATTTATATACTTAACTATAAAGAATAAGAATATAAACTAAGCCTAGACTTATACTAGCCTTATATAGCTTATATATATTATATTTACTTATAATATAGGCCTTTATATAACCTAGCCTAGCTATAAACTAAAGTATAGCTATTTTTTATATATAGCTATAAGAGATAATCTTTATACTTATAAAGTACTTTTATTAATAAATAAGAATATAATAAGTAAGGCCTGCTATTAAAGTAAATATATAATATATAGGTTTTTTACTTTATTTAAAGGGTTTTTTTTATATAAAAAAATAAGTAAAGGGACTAGTTATTAGCTTATTATAGCTATTTAAGGTAATAAAATATATACTTATTTATTAAATTCTTTAAGTAAAAATAATATTATAAAATAAGCTTTATTATATTTATAATTTAAATATTACTATTTTAGCTTATATTATTATTAATAACTAAATAAGTATATATATAATAATAAGATATAATTCTAAGTTATATTAAATTATAATATTTATTAAAAAGCTAGGTTTCTTTTTTTAATATTTTTACTTTTATTATATTTATAATAAATTCTTAAGTTAAAAATATAAAGCCTATAATATATAAAAAAGTAAAATATAGCTTTTTTTATAATAAATAGTAAAATAATATAAAAAAAGAAATTTAAGCGCTATAAGATAATAATACTTAAGATTTAATATACCTTAACCTTAATATAAATATCTTATATAAGAAATAAGTATATAAACTTAAAAAAGGTCTAGATAATAAGGTTATTAAGTATAAGGCTTACTAAGTTATTAAAAAATATAAGTAAGTTATTAATATTAATTATATAAAGACTTTTATATTAATAATAAAGCTAATAATATATAAGGCCCTTTTTATAATAGCAGCTATATTAAATTTTAATATTAAATAAATAAATATTAAAATAGTATTCTTTTATAAAAGTATTAAAAAAGATATATATATATTAAGTATTAAACCTAAATAAGGGAAAACTTTAATATTATAAAATAGCTACTACTAGAGCTATTAAAGCTATTTAAAAAAGAAAGAAAATAAATAAATAACCTTCCTGCTAGTATTATAAGCTAGTAGCCTTAATCTCTAGATTATATATTAAGGCATATATAATATATCCCCTTTAAGGCTATAAGAATTATAACTAAACTTAAGAAAATAATATTTAATAGCATAAAGCTTATTAGTAAATAAGGCATCTCTTACCTTAATAAATAATAAAGGATATATTATAAAAGCCTTATAGCAGAATAGCTTAAAGTATATCTAACCTTCTTTAATAGTCTTGCTGTTTATAAGATTAATAACTTTAGTATAGTTAATGCGCTTTATTAAGCCTAGACTTTAAAAAGCATCTTCTTTAAGGCAAATCTACTAATCTTAAAGTGTTACTTAAGGACTGGTTAAGCTATAAAGTTAGCACTGCAGATCTATTTTACTAAACTAAGAAAAAAAGAATAAAGAATAAGGAAAATATAAGGAAAGATAGAATAAGGGGAAGCTAAAGGCTCTTAGGCTTTAAAGGTAAAGCTATTATAACTTCCTCTATATTATAAGGTAGAAAAGTAAGAACTTCTTATAATAATATAAAAAAGCTAGTAGCCTAGACTTATAATAGCTATAAAAAGGCAAGATGCTTTTATATAGGTTATAAGCTAAGTAAGAATAACTATTCTTAAAAGCTTTATAAATTTAGTATATTTAATTTTAGTAAATAGCTTTATAAGGCTATTAGCTATTATTTCTTAAGTAATAATTTATTATATTTTAAAATTACCTTTTTTTATATAGTTAATAATTTACTTATATTATATATTTATATATTTAGTCTAGGCTATATTATATTTACTTAAAATAGTAATCTTTATATTTTAAAAATTAATATAAAGAATTATTAGCTTTAAATTATTAATATTAAGATTATTAAAAATCTTTTTAATTTAAATAGCTAATATTCTAGCTAAAGTTAAGTTTATAAACTTTACTTTAATAAAGCTTAAAATAATAATAATTTATTTTTTACTTTTTTAAAAAACTAGTTTATTTTTAATTATTATAATATAGCTTATTATATTAAATTATTTAGCTAAGTTATTTATAAAAGCAGTATTTATATAAACCTTTAAGTTAAGGTTATTAATTTAGTATTTATTACTTAAATTAATACTTAAGTTAATAATACTTTTTAAATAATAAAAAAGATATTATATTATCTTTTTATAATATATTATAAGACTAGTATTAACTTTATATATTTTTTAAGTTATATAAGTTATATTAAGTTTAATACTTATTAAAATAAAGTTTAGGCTTTTAATATATTTAAGCTATTCTTTTATAAGTATAATAGCTTTTATTATCTTTTAATTATAAAAAAGCTGCTTTTTAAATAGCTATAAGGTTTTACTAATATTCTAGATTATTAATATAAACTTAATAATAACTTTCTTAATATAAGACTTTTATATAAAAGTAATTATTTTATTTTTTTAGTTTTTATAAACCTTTAGCCTTAAAAAGACCTTTATATTCTTTAGTTTTTTAATCTTAAAAAGACTTTTAAATTAAGTTATTATATTATAAATAGTTAATATTTTTAATATTATAATTATTATATTATTAATATATAAAATTAAAATAATACTATTTTTATACTTAAAGATATAAAGTTTTAATTCTAATAGCTTAAAGCTAATAATAGCTAATAGCTATATAGCTTTTTTAAACTATTATAATAATACTTTAAGGTAATTATATAAGGCTTTTTATAAATAATAAAAATAATTAAATTTATTATTAAATCTTTAAGGTTAATATATATAAACCTTATTCTTAAATATTAATATTAAAAAATATAATAATAGTATTAAATTATTACTATTTAAAATTATTAATTATAATAATAAAGTAAAAGACTTTAACTAAGGCTAAATAAGCTATAGTAATATAAATATCCTTTATTATATAGTTTATCTTTTATAGCTAATCTTTTTATATTATAAAGTATACTTTTATTATAAGGTCTTTATTAATAAAATGCTTTTTATTATATACTTATTTATTATTAAGGATAATAGTATTTCTAATAGCTTAATTAATAACTAAGTCTTTTTTTTTAAAAGACTATTATATTATTTTTTTATAGCTAAGAATTATTTAATTTTATAATTAGGCCTTTTTTAATATTATATTAATTTTTTAAAATATTTATGCCTTTATTTAACTATTATTAAACTTTTAAAGTAATAAAAACTATAAGGTTTAGCTATTTTTTAATAACTTAATCTTTTTTATATTATTTAATAATCTTAATTATTATTATAGCTCTTTTTCCTTTACTTTTATATAATACCTTATAGTTAATATAAAAAAGTCTTTATAAAAGGCATCTTTATTACTTTATATTTATATTAATTAACTAGCTTATTTTAACTTATTAAATAAAATTAATTATAGTTTTAGTTAATAATATAAGACTTTAAAAAAAAGGGATAATAGTATTAATAATATTAATAGCTTAAGGTTTAAAAGCAGCTATAGCTATAGAAATAACTTTAAGCTTAATTAAATAGTAATTATATAAGTTATAGTATTCTTAATTAACTAAAGATATATCTTTTTATATTTTATATTAAAGGGTAAGTTTTAAAGTTTAAAAATACCTTTTTTTATTAAATTAATCTTAAAGTTATTATTAAAGAATATTATTAATATTATTATTAGCTTTAAAATATATAGAATTATTAATATTAGCTTTTAATTAGCTTTTAAGGTTTTTTAAATAATAATAAGTCTTAGATTTATAATATATTATTATTATTATTAATATTTAGCTACTTAGCTAATTATTATATAGCTACCTTTTTTAATCTTAAAGATAATAAAAACTGCTTTATATTTTATAATAAGCTTATTAATAATAGCTTTATTACTTATTTTTTAAAATTATATATTTTATAATTTAATAACTTTATCTTTATTTTTTAAATAAACCTTATAAATATAGCTATAAAGACCTTTTAGTTTAATAAAAAATCCTTTAATAGCTTTAAGCTATATTTTTATACTCTTAACTTTTTAATTATTATTTTTTTTAATATATACTATATATCCTTAAATTTTAATATATTTAATATTATAATTATAATTAACTTAAATAATATTAAATATCTTTTTTAATAATAAGATTCTTTTTTTATTTAATAAAGTTAAAAGTATATTATAAGTATAAATAGTAGCTTTTATATATAATAGCTATAGTATTTTTAATAATTTAACTTTAAAATAAGTTACTTTAATTAAGTTTATAAAGGTTTTATTAATATATTTAATTATACTATTTTATTTAAAAGTATAAGCTGCTAAAGTTTTTAAAATAAAGCTATTTTTATAAGATTAATTTTAAATATTATTACTTAAGAATTCTACTATATTATAAAAGGCTATAATTTATATCTTCTAGCTATTATTAAAGATTTTTACTTACTTCTTTTAACTATATAGCTTTTTTATAATATTTTTATAAAAAATAATAAAAATTAGCTATTAATACTTAGTATAAGTATTAATATTATAAAATAAGATTTTAAATCCTTTATAATTAATAAGTATATAAAAAATAATATTTTAAAAAATATATTAAAAGAATTTTATAAGTTTTATTAATAATATATAGCTAATAATAGCCTTAAATTTAGCTAAATAATAAGCCTTATAATAAAAATTTATTAATATTATTATATTTACTTAAATTCTTAAGTAATAATAAGCTTTTAGCACTTAGTCTTTATTAATATAGCCTAACCTTTTATATATAAGGCTAAATTCTATATTTTTAATAAAGGCTTTATTAAATAATATAGTAAAATTATAGTATTTATTAATTAATAATAAAAGGGTTTTAAAAATAATAATATTATATTTTTAAAAAACTTTAATAATAAAAATAACTTAATTATTTTTTTAAAAGACTAGTTA
>NW_020194762.1:0-11884 GCF_003025115.1 Trichoderma citrinoviride
CCTTTTTACTTAAGGTTAGGAGATAATAAACAGTATTACTTATAAATCCTAAAAGGATATACTTAATTCCTTTATTATTAAGCTTCTTCTTTTATACTTATAAAATAAAATGCCAGGCTATTATCCTTATAGTTCTAATATTTAAGATATTTAGTCTTTAATTAAAGATATACTTAAAAGGCATTTTATCTAAGGCTTTATTTATATAGGCTTTAGTTTTATAAGTAATTAACTATTTCTAGTATCTTAAACTAGTACTGCTTTAAAATATATCCCTTTATAAGTATAAGTAGTAGCTTATTCTAGATTATTATATTAAAGTTTTTTATAATGCTATTAAACTAGTATTACTTTATTAATAATGCTTTTAGTATAGTCTTTTATTATATAGCCTAGTAGTTAAATTTATAATTATTAAACTCCTTTACCTTATTTATATAAATAGTATAATAGCGCTAGCCTTATAGCTTTCTTTTTTTTTAAAAAACTATATAAAATACTAGATAAATTCTTATATACCTTATTTATTCTTAATTACTTTACTTTTAAAGTCCTCTTATTTAAACTATAATAAATTCCTATTTAAACTATAATAGTCTGTGCATATAGGAAAATTCCTGCGCCTATACCTGCATTTCCATAACCGCACACCTATTTATAGTATAAGCTAATAGCACATTTAGTAGCTTTAACACTATAAATATTAATATTATGATTTCCTGCAGTTATAATTATTATTTTTATTATTATTATTATTACCTTTGCCCTAGATTTAAGGAGCGTGACTGCAGCAGCCAGTCTGCAGAGGAATAAAGCTGCCTTAACTCCTTACCTTACTTATAATGTCTTATGCCCTCTATTATAATACTATTTTAACAGTAATAACTGCTAGAGCTCTATACTGTATTTTAGTAGGTGTAAGAATCCTACTTAAGGCGTTAGCCTAGCTAGTGGCATAGACTATTACAGTTTAAATAGGAATTTATTATAGTTTAAATAAGAGGACTTTACTTCTACTAAACCTGCTATATTTATTAACTAAGGTTATTTAATATTACTTCTTATTATAGCTATTAATATAAAATAGCCTATAAATATTTATATAGACTATATTACTAATATACTCCTCTTTTTTTAATTACCCTTAGTATAGTCTTTCTCTTATCCTGCTATAAAGATAAAGCTTATAAAAATAGTATTCTTATATAATATTTATCCTATTTACTATATCTTTTAGTCTAGCTAGGTTATTACTGCTTAAATAGCCTATTTAGTTATATTAAAAATGCTATTAAGGGTTAATAGTATAAAATACTAAGGTATAAGATATTAAGGCTTATATAAAAAAGGAGTTAGTTTAAAGAGTAAATAACTTACTAAAATGCCTAGCTATAATCTTAATATTATCCTTCTTAACTATCTAGCTATTTTAAAATATCTTTATCTCCCCCTTTTAATTAAGGAGCTAGGTTATTAAGATTAAGTTTAGTTTAAGACTTAAAGCATATAAAATATTTATAAATATAATAGTAATAAATATATTTTAATTTATATATCTTTTAATAATAATACCTATACCCTTTATAATAATTCTAAAGTCTTTTATCTTATTAAGCATTCTGCTATATAGTTATAATAAATTTATAATAAATTTATTTTTATAAAAAGTTATATATTACTTATAGCTAAAATCTAGCACTTATATAGCCTTAAGGCTATACTAGGCTATTCTAAAAGGTTATAAAGAAGTTATTATTACTTTTAATATCTTTTAAAGCAAGAAGTATATAATTCTCCTTATTATTTTAAGAAGTAAATTAATAACCTTAATAGCTTTTCTTCTTATTTTAATGCCTTTTTTTCTTTAAGTATAGCTCTTAGTATTTATCTTTTATATAATATATCTTACTGCAGTATATATATTATAAGACCTTTATTATTATTAAGTCCTTATTATTTATTAATGCTATATATTTCTATATTAGCAGTGCTTATATACTAGTTATACTACTGCTCTTTTACTTAACCTTTTTAGCTTCTGCACTTTTAATAATACTATTTAGCATTAAAAAGGTCTTAAAGTTATAATTAATCTAGAAGTTTATATACTAAATAAAGTATTAGTTACTTAGCCTATTAATAAATTTTAGTATAAGATAACTATTAAGGAGCTTATATTAACTTCCTACTTATATAAATTTCTTTTAAATAGTCTTAATCCTTTATATAAACTCTTATACTAATAATATAAAAATATAATCCTCTTATTCTTTATAAGCTAATTAAAGTACATTAAGTCTAGATTTTTAAAACTCTTCCTTTACCCTTTAAAAAACCTTTTAAATAGTTTTTTTTTTTTTTTATTATCTTACTAAATAAGATAAATAGTATTATATTTAAAATACTAATATATTATCTTTACTTAGTCTTTTAGGCATTTAGCTAACTTACTAAGACCTTATCCTTAAAGTTATAAATATTAAGGAGATTATTTATATTTATAAGGTTAATAATAAGCTTTAGCTAATAATCCTAGCCTAGATAGTCCTTCTGTTTTTTTAATATTAAAAAGGACTTTAGGCTAAAGGCATTAATTATAATTAACTTAATCTCTAGTCTTAATACCTTTATACCTATACTATTAGCTATAATATTATCTTTTAGCCTGCTATATTATTAAGCTATATTATATATTAGTCTTAATCTTTAACTAGTTTATAATAGTATATAAACTTTATATTTATAAATATTAATATTACTTAGTAATATAAAAATACTAAAGACCACTTTATCTTTATAGTCTTTATTTATTTAATTAAGGGATTATTTATTAGCTAGTTAAGTTTAAGCTATTATTAGTTTTATTATTATTTTTATCCTCTTAAACTCTTTAAGACCTTTAGCTACCTTATATAAACTTTAAGAGCTTTATAAGGGTTTAATATATTTTAAGACTAGTAATTAGGTTATTTAATAATAGTAATCTTATTTATTTTAATTAATAGGCAGTTCTTATCCTATTTAGGTTAGTTAGTTAGTATTTATCTGCTATTATATTATTATATAGTAATTTTTATTTAAGATATAACTAGGATAGTAAGATTAATAGCTAATATAAATAAGAGTAGTAGTACTTAATAATATTAAGTAAAAGCCAGGCTTATAACCTATTAAAAAGTATATGAATTATCTTACTTATTTTACTTTTACTAAACAGGTGTATAGCTCTTACTTATGCCTTTAACTAGATTAACCCCTGCTGCCTTAATATACTAGTACTTCCTATATTAATGCCCCTATTTCTAATAACTATTAAATTAATGTTATTTAGTTAGTAATAACTTTAAGGTAGTGCTTTATAAAATAGCCTATTAAAGTTATAGCTATTAAATTCCTTTACCTTATCTAGATAAATAATCTTATATCTTTATATATAAAGGTTCTTTTCCTTTTAAAACCTGCATAAAAAAGTAAATAAACTTTTAAGCATTTTATTTATTTTTAATTACCTTGCTTTTACTAAACTAGCTATATTTATTAACTAGTATAATTTAGTACCTCTCTTTATTATAGCTATTAATATAAAATAGACTATAGATATTAATATAGACTATATTTTTAATATACTTAGCTTATTATAATTACCTTTTATAAGGTTTTTCTTATATATGCTTTTAAAGGCATGCTTTATAAAGGTAGAATCCTTAAGCTATATTAAGTTTATTTACTATTTCCTTTAGCCTTATAAGGTTATTATTATTAAAATACCTTATATACTTATACTATAAATGCATTTAAGGGTTAATTATATAAAAGACTAAGGCTTAAGTATTTAAGAAGTTAGTTTATAAAATAAAGAGATTTTTAAAATGCCTTATTAAGAGTTTAGCTTTTTCTTTTTTAATAGTTTAGTAATCTTAAGCTATTAATATTTCCCCTTTAAGGTTAAGGAGTTAAGTAATTAAGATTAAGTTAATGCCTAGATTTAAAGTAAAGAGTATATTTAAGAATATAGCTATAATAGAAATAGTTATAGTTATATATTACTAGGTTATTAATCTTATGCCTTTTACTTTAATTTTAAAGTTACTAATTTTATTAAAAAAGCCTAAGTGTAAATAAAGGGTATTAAGAATAAATTCTTCTTTTTAATATATAATATATTATTTATAGCCTAAATTAAGGATTTAAATAGCTTAAAGACTATATTATAATATTTTTAGAATATAATAAAGTAATCCTTTATCTTTACTGTTAATCTTATAAATTAGGGAGGTTTAGTATTTATAGCTAGTAGATATTTTTAATAACCTTTATAGTCTTTTTACTTTCTCTTTTTCTTAAGATAAAGGTCCTAGCACCCTTTCTTTATATGCTATATCTTACTATAGTATATGCATTTTAATACTTTTACTAAAGTTAAGTCCTTATTATTTATTAATGCAGGTCTTTTTTATATTAGCAGGGCCTATATATTTATTATACTGCTCTTTTATTTAACTTCTTTAGCTTTAATATTATATACTATAGTATCTAGTATAAAGAAGTTCTTAATATTATAGCTTAATTAAAAGTTAGTATACTAGATAATATACTATTTACTAAGCCTATTAAAAATTTTAAGGATTAAATAGCTGTTTAAGAGCTTATAGTCTTCTTTAACTTAAAGAACTTCTCTTAAATAGTCTTAATCTTTTAGGTAAAGTTATAAATAGATTTTAATAATATTAATATATAGTCTTTTTATTCTTTATATATAATTTATAAGGCTTTTAGCTTAAACTCTTAAAATTCCTCCTTTATATATTAAAAGACTTTTTAAACTGTTATTTCTTTACTTATTATCTTATTTAAGGAGATTAACAGTATGGTTTTTAGGATTTTAATATATTATTATTACTTAAAAGTCTAGGCGTTTATTTAACTTATAAAGACCTTATCCTTAATATTATATATAGTTAATAAGTCTTCTGCCTTTATAAGGTTAATAATAAGCTTTAGCTAATAATCCTATATTAAGTAGTCTTCTTATTTTTCTAGTATTACCAGTAAGTATAAGCTTAATATATTAATAGCTATTAGCTTAATTTCTAAAAGGATAGGTTCTTTTTATATTTAAACTATAATACTAGGGTTACTTTAATACTATGCTATATTTTATAATAGTTATTAGTAATAAATGCTAAGGAAGTTAAGGATACTATTAACTATATTAACTAATAGTATATAGACTTTATAGCTAAAGATATTATTATTACTAAAAGGTAATAAAATACTTATTATTATATCTTTATCTTTAAGGTCTTTATTTATTAAGGCTAGGGTTAGTTATCCTGCTATATTTAGGCTCTTATTTATCTTAAGTTAATCTCCCCTTTCCTAAATATCTTAAGTATTGCCTTAAAATAGCTAGTACTAGCTTAAGCTAGAAATTAAGTTATTTAATAATGCTATTCTTAGTTAATATATTCTTAGCCTACTTAATTTATATATTCTAGCTATTTTTATATATTTTTATATTATAGCTAATTTCCCTTTAAGATATAGCAGGACTAGTAAGATTAGCAGTTCTTAAATAATTAAAGGTATTAGTACTTATTATTATTAGCAATTCTAGCAGAAGCCAGGCTTATAACTTATTAAAATATATATTAATTAGCCTAATCTCCCTTATAGTCTTCTAGGTGGATAAGTGGCATTACTTATACTTAGTAGATAGCTTAACCCCTTATTACCCTTATATCAGTACTTCTTATATTAATGCCCCTATTTTAAATAAAGAGAAATCTGTTTAATGCTAATAACCATGCTGTTAAGAGCTGTAATTAAGGGTAAGGGTAAAAAACAGCTAAAATTAATAAAGTTATAGTGTTATTATGTTAGTAATAGAGTATGCTATAAGTTCATACTATAAATAGGTGTATAGGCCTAGGATTATAAGTATTAAAAATAAAGGCACTAATATAAGAAGTATTTATATAAAGGTAATAAGGGGTTAATCTAACTATAAGCATAAGTAGAAGCTAATATGCTACTATCTAGATAGAAGGGATTAAGGTTAATAAATATATATTTTAATAGGTTATAAGCCTAGCTTTCTGCTAAATTATAAATAAATTATAAATACTAATACCTTAAGTTACTATTAGAATTAATCTTACTAAACCTGCTATATTTTAAAGGGAAATTACTAAACTAGGAAAATACTAAAAAATAGCTAGGGATTATAACCTAAGTAGGCCAGAATTGTATTAAATAAGAATAGCATTATTAAATAACCTAATTACTAGTCTAGGCTTTTATTAATAGTATTAAGAAGACTACTAGGAGATATAAGAAAATAAAGATTAATCTAAAATAAAGGATTTCCTTAATTAAATAAATAAGGACCTTAAAGATAATATAACTCTTAATATTCCCTTACTATTTAGTAATATTAATATCTTTAGCTATAAAGTTTATATACTATTACTATTATTATTACTCCTCTTTTTTTAACTTTAGATTTAACACTTAATATATAATATAGCATAATAATAAAGCCAGCCTAGTATTATAGCTAAAGGATATATAAAACCTAGTAAACTTAAAATTAAGCTAATAGTTATAAATATGCTAAGCCTTTACTTACTATTATTATTAAAAAAATAAAAGGACTTCTTAGTTTAAGATTATTAGCTTAAGCTAGTTATAGACTTTATAAAAGTAAATAACTTACTAAATATTTATAACACTAAGGATAAGGTGCTATTAACTTAACTTAATGCTTAGAGAAGTAAGTAATAATAATATATTAGTATATTTAAGACTATATTATTAATCTTACTAAGCGAGATAATAACTAAAGAAAAGACTATAAAGTGTTTTAGTAGGTAAGGGAGGAATTTTAAGAATCTGGCCTTAAAGCCTTATAGTTAGTGTATAAGGAATAGGAAGACTACTTAGGGGGTTTAAAAGTCGACCACTTCCTGCATTAGCATAGCTAGATATAGGGGGGACGGTAATTAAGAAAATAAGATATTAATTTAGAAAATAGGTCTAGTACCTAGTCTTATATACACTTTTATATAAAGTCTAAGGTAGCTTTTTTAGCGCAGGGTAAATATCTTCTTAAATAAATTATATAATAAAAGGTCAGTACCTTTAGCTGTATGTGCCTTATACTAAAAACTAGGTATACTTTTTTTTCTAAATTAACATCCTATTTTCCTAATTATTAACCCCTTTATATCTAGCTATACTGCTATAAGAAGTGGTTAACTTTAAGACCCCCCTAGTATAGCTTTACTACCTTTAAGTCAGTCTATAACTTTACTTAAAAGATTAAGATAGTATAAGAGAGGTTCCTTTAGTCTAAGACTAAGTATAAGCTGCTTAATAGCCACCTTATACTTAAATTTATTAATAGCCTAAGTAATTAGTATTTTATTTAGTATACTAACTTCTAGTTAAGCTATAGCATTAAGATATTTCTTATACTAAATAGTATAGTATAAAGTATAAAAGCTAAGGAGGTTAAATAAAGGAGCAGTATAATAAATATGCAGGCGCTAATAATATATAAGAGAAGTATATTAATTAATAATAAGGAAGACTTAATATTAATAAGAATTTTAAAATATATATACTATAATAAGACACGCTATATAAAGGAGGGCTGCTAAGATCTTTATTTAAAAAAGAAAAAGAAGTAAAAAGATTAAAAGGGATAGCCTTATTACCTACTAACTATAAAATAACTAAATAAGGAATGATTAGCTTTTTAAACTTTAACTTCCTAGATAATAGCTCTTATATTAGCAGAATTAAAAGCTAAAGACTTTTTTATAATATTTTAAGAAGCTTCTTTTTATTAAAATGTATATTAATTAGCTTACTTATCTTACTATAATAAGATAGGAATATAGCTTTTACTTATGCTTAATAGCTAGGTTAACCCTTGCAGCCCTTATACTAGTACTTCTTATATTAATGCCCTTATTTTTAACACTCTTACTTAGTAATATAAGAAATTAAGTGCAGCTTTTATTACTACTATAGCTCTTACTGCTCTTACTGTCCTTAGTAATAAAGTAGTCTATATATAAGGCCTAGAATATACTCTTATTAATTTAGTATTACTAACTTCCTTTTAAGAAGCTTTACCTTGCTAATAGTATATAGCTATAACTTTAAGGTCTTTTTATTAATATTTTCTACCTTAGTAATCCTCCTTAAGCCTAGGGCTTTATAGAATTTTAAGAAGCAGTCTTTTCTTAAAGGCTTAGTTAACTTATTTATAACTATTTTATTTATAAGGATATATTCTAGCTTAATCTCTTTACTTTTAACCTTCTTATAAATAAAGTGCTGTTAAGTCTTAATATGCTTTAATCCCTTATAGTTTATTAGATTCTTTACTAAAGCAATTGCTCTTTAATTATTATAGTAGATAATTATAGCGTTTAAAGACTTACTAGTAGTTAAAGATAAGGTTAATAATAGGTTTATAGTATATTCCCCTTAAAAGTTAGTTTATAATTTTATAAAAAGTCTTTATAGCTAAATTACCTCCTTAATAGTGTTTATCTAGGCTATATATTCTGTTTTATAGCTTAATAAGGCAGTTATTACTTACTATTTAAAAGACTAGCTAATTTTACTGCTCTTAATATTAAAGATATATCCTAAGGTAGATTTTTAAGTATTAAGGTTATTAGCCTAGTTTAAGTTACTATAGCTATAAAGTAGTTATATGTTATTATAAAATATAAAGCAGAAGTTTTTATTCCTTAAATATACTTAAGTATATGCTTAATAGCCTGCCTATATATATTATTAAGGTTACTAAAGTAGTAATTAATAATAAATATAGTATAAGCTAAATTAGGTCTTATACTTAATATTAAGTATATTAATAATCTTATTATAAATTAATACTTTTTCTTTTTATTAAGTTAGTATATATAGTTATTTTTAGCTTTTTTTTAATTATTTTTCTATTATTAAGGTTAGTGCTAAAGCACAGTTTATTATATAGTATTAGTAAAGGATCTTTTAAATATAGCCTTATTAGTTTAAGACTACTATTCTTCTTGCTTTATTATATTATATTTAAGTCCCTAGGTAGTAATAATATAAGCTAAGATTTATTATAAAGAATTATTAATAAAGAGCTTTTTTAAGTTTACTTATCTTTAACTTATCTTTATTAATAATAAGTAGGTTATTTATATAAATTATAATAAAGATACTGTTTTTTATATATAGCCTGCTATTAGCTAAGACTATATAAAAGCTAAAGGTTAAGAGGAAGTTAGTAAGTGTTTTATATTATATTTATAAAGCCTGCTTAAGACTATATAGCGCTTTTTATAGCTTATAAACTCTACTTATATTATTTTTAAAACTAATAGGTTAATTAATATAAATAATTTCTTTAACTTTACTATAAAGAAATGCAGTTTTAATATCTATCTGCTTTATCTTTAAGTCTAAATCTATAATAATAGTAAATAGTGCCTTATAGGTTATTAGCTTAACTATTAATATAAAGGTCTTTATATAATTAATTTTAGTAATCTGCTTATATCCTTAAACCACTTAGTAAGCTTTATATTTAATAACTTAGTTATTAAGACCTCTTTTTAATTTATAAACCTATCTTCTTTATAGTATATTTATGCTAAGGTCTAGGTTAACTAGATCCTAGGTCTTATTCTCTTTTAAGGCTTATATTTCTTTTAACATTCCCTTATGCTATTTATTAAAGAAGAAGCTATACTGCGCTTTTTTATAGGTTATTAGCTTAATATTATTAATATAGGATTTAGCTAAGGCTATAAAGGCTAGTATATTATATAAAAAGACTTAATTATATATTAAATATTAAAGTTTAAGGTATTTTAAGATCTTTTTTAATAGCTTTGCCTATTTTAAGTTTATAAATATAGTAGTAGTTATAGTAGCTAATTATACTATAGCTACTTTAATAATAAACTAGACTAAGCTTAACTTTTAATACTGTTTTTCTTTTTATATTAATAGTAAAGGTATAAAAAGATTTATATTTATTTAAGCTATAATAAAGTATATAGTTATAGTTAGTTATAAAGCATTTAACTTAAAGTGCATGTTTAAGAAACTTATTACCCTTCTCCTTAATATAAGCAGGTAATATATAGTATTCTTTATAAATCTAAGCAGAATATATTTAATGCCCTTATTATTAAGCTTTTTATATTAGGCTTAAGGGATAAGATGCTAGACTATAGTGCTTATAGTCTTAATATTTAATATATTTAGCTATTACTTAAAAACATATTTAAATAGCGTTTTATCTAGTGCTTTATATAAGCTATAATTTTATAAATAGTTAATAGTCTTTAAGATCTTTAACTAGTATTACTTTAAGATATTCCCCCTTATTATAATAAGTAGTAATTTATTTTATATTATAATATTAAAGTTCTTTATAACTTTATTAAATTAATACTGCTTTATAAAAAAGCTTTTTAATATAGTGCTGTATTATACTGCTTATTTAAAGTTACTGCTATTAAACTCCTTTATGCTATTTATATATATAATATAGTAATGCTAATTTTAAGGCTCTTTTTTCTTTAAGAATTAAATAAAATATTATATAAATTCTTATACTCCTTGCTTATCTTTAATAGCCTTACTATTACTAAATTTATTATAGCTATTAACTAAGGTTATTTAGTATTTTTTTTTTTTATAGCTAGGTATATAAAATAGTTTATAAATATTAATATAAACTATATCTTTAATATATTTACCTTACCTTAGCTAGCCTTAATGCGATTTTTCCTTTATCCTTTTTTAAAGGCAGGGCTTATAAAGATAGTACTTTTAAATAGTATTTATACTATTTATTATATCCTTAAGTCTAGTAAGGTTATTATTATTAAGGTGCCTTATTTTATTATACTAAAGCTGTATTTAAGGATTAATAGTATAAGAGATAAAGACTTATATAAAATAAAAGACTAGCGGTTATATAAGCAGAGAGTTAGTTTAGAGAATAAATAGATTTTTAAAGCGTTTTGCTATAATTTAAGTATTACTTTTTTAAACTGTCTAGCTATCTTAAGTAACTTTTATTTCCCCCCCTTAATTAAGGAGTTAGGTTATAAAAATAAGGTTTAGTTTAAGAGTAAGCATAAGAAGAACTTTTATAAATATAATTATAATAGATTAGTTCTTATTAATACACCTTTAAATAACTATCCTAACCCCTTTAATAGTAATTTTAGAATCTCTTATACTACTAAGTGTGCTGCTATAAGGCTAAAGGGATTTTAAGATAAATTCCTTAATATAGTGTATAGCATGCTGTCTATACCTTAAATCTAGGATTTAAATGCTTTTTAAGCTATAGGAAGAGAATAATAATACTATATTCCTTAAAAGGTAATAAAGTGTTTCTTATCTTTTAGTATTATTATAAAGAATAAAGCTTAATTATCTAGAGATATTTAGGTAGGATTTTAAAACCTAAGGTATCTCTGCTTTTATTTATAATCCTTTAACTTATATTATCTATAGTCCTTTTATTTTTTCTACTTATTTAGATATAAGTCCTAGTAGCTATCCTTAATATAATATATTTTACTATAGTATATGCATTTTAGCACTTTTATTATTATTAAGTCTTTATCTTTATTAGTATAGGTTATTTTTATACTAGCAGCGCCTATATTATTATACTGCTTTTTTATTTAACCTTTTTAGCTTTAGCACTTTAAATAATACTATCTAGTATTAAAAATACATTTATACTATAGTTTATTTAAAAGTTAATATACTAGACTAAGTACTAATTACTTAAGCTATTAATAAACTTAAGGATTAAGTAGCTATTAAAAAGCTTATATTAACT
>NW_020194763.1:0-2360 GCF_003025115.1 Trichoderma citrinoviride
CGGGGAGAGGATGTGGTGGAATCCATCGATTTCTGGCAGAGCAACAGACGGTCAGACGTCTTTGGCCTGCCGCCAGCACAACAACCCGCACACCCGCGATAGTGGTAGCCCTTGTTCCACGACATATTAAAACTCTTAATTTCCAGGAAATCCTTCTTGTATCCCATGGCAGCGCAAAGATGTGGAGCCTCATTGCTGAGAGCAAGATGTCTGAGCGAAACAGTTGTTTGTTGAACACTTATTTCTCTTTGTTCTTTCCCTCCCGATTACATACACCGTATAAAACACTGCGAGTCTTGAGTCGGGCTGGGAACAGGGAAGGCTTTACCGCTTTACATAGGCGCAGAAGAGAGCAAGAAGCACGCCCCTGCAAATCATCGCCATGGAAGCGTTTCGCAGCGGGCTTGTCTTGGGTTGTTCTGCGTTAGTACTCTTCTAATCTCCTCCTGACGGTTGTTTTTTTGGTTTCCCCCTTTTTGTGCTGTTTTCGTGTGCGGTTAGTCGAGAGATGTCAGACAGTGAATGAACCGGCTTACTCGTGGTTCTTCTAGTAGGGAGAGAGGAAGCTGAGGTGGAAGAAGGGGAAGCCTTGTACGGACCAGGGGCCAAATCTTTCCATCTGGCTATTGGGGGTAACGTTGGGGATTGTAGCGCCCGGTATGTTTTTGGAAGCAGAGGCTTTTATAATTGAAGGTAGATTGATTGATTGATTGACTGATTGATTCATGTGTATATCTTGTAGTAGATGTAGTAGATGTGGGAGCCTGCAGCGTTGGAGAACACTTTTTGTTAAAGAGTCGTCTGTATGGAGATGTGTGATTAGGTGGTAGGTGATGTTGAATGACAGACGTGGACTGAGCTCGTTTGAGCCTTGCTATGCTCGTAGTAAAAAGGGGGGGAGAGGGTGGGTGACAAGTCGACAGACGGGGATGGAAATATAAGTGGCTACGCAGAAGCAGCGATGTTCAACTCGTCCTCACTCCGCTCTCTCCAAGTCCTCTCTCTCCCCGTCCGAAAGAAAAGCATCGACAATCCGGCCGTGTGAAGAAGCCGCCACGACGGTCCAACGCTGCTCCCTCCTCCTCCTACGGCCCCTTTCGCCTTCCCACAGACCAATGTCATCCAGCAACACCTCCACGACCGTCAAGGCAACGCTCGGCGTAGCTGTCACCGTCGTGTTCTTGCTGGGACGGGGAGCCCGCGTGCAGAGAAGATGGAGGTCGAGCAGCTGCGTGAAGACGAGGCCAAAGGTCGGCTTGTTCGGCTTGACGAAGGCTTGTCGGTGACCAGACGGGGGCGACTGAAGCGTCGTCGTCGTCGATGATGGCCCAGATGACGCCGCGGCTGGGTTGAATATCGAGCGGAGAGACGGGGCCACTGGTGGGAATTTGTTGTTATGATACGTGGGAGGTTGTTGTTGCTCCGACGGCGGCGGCGGCGGGGGGTTCTCGTAGCCGTGTGAGGCAGAGGAATGGGCCGCCGCGCCAGAGTCAGTGGAGTTGACGAGCAGGACGAGGGGATGCGAGGGCAGCGTCCTGGAGAGACGCCGGAGGCGGGCGGAGAGGAGGCGGAGGGTGGCGTGGGCGGTCGGCTTGTCGCGCTGGGTGAAGAAGCTGGTGAGGAGGGAGGAGAAGTGGGTGACGAGGATGATGTCGGGGGTTGCTGTTGTCGCTTTCGGATTGTGATTGTTCGCGGCGGCGGCGGCGGCCGCAGAGTTGTTGTTGTTGTTGATGATGCTGGGTGTGTCGTTTTTGGGGTTGTCATCGGCGTGATCTGGGTCTTTCTGGTGTCTCTCTTGGATGTCAGGTTGAGGCGGTGTCGTCGGTAGGGGAGAGAGCGGTTCGTCCTCGTCTTGACTATCCTGGATCTCGGCAACGATAAGGGGAGGCCGCTCAGGCTCATGCTCTACACTTGTTGCAGCCCCAGCCCCAGCACCATAATCATGAGTCTGTGCCTCGTCCCCCGTCGTCTTCGTCTCCCCAACCTCCCGCGCCTCAGCAAGCCCCCCGTTCCCAGAGGCAGCCTCAGCCGCCGCCGCCGCCGCATTCTCCAAATCAGCCAGCACCTCGCCGAATCCATCCATGTCGAACACGCGCGAGAGCATGATCCTGTCCAGGCAGTCCCTTCTCTGAGCCGCGACTTGTTCGACGGCCGTGACGCCGCGCGCCTTGAGCTCGGAAGTGATGGCGTTCTTGAGCAGCACGAGGATGGTGCTGGGCGGCTTGGGCGTCACGATCTGGACTTTGTGGACGGCCTTGGCTAGGAGGGAGCATATCAATATTTGCAAGCCTAGCTGTCATGGCCATTGGGTCAGTCATCTTCCTCGATACCAAAGACGACAAAAGAAAATGCAGCAAAAC
>NW_020194763.1:2931-11749 GCF_003025115.1 Trichoderma citrinoviride
CTAGCTGGCCTCTTCTGTACCGCAGGGGCTCGCTACGGTTCGGTAGCCCGGAAGACCCGGCGTACTTCTCAGAGTTCCCTCCGTCCGCTGGTTTGTCCTTGCGGCTCCCCCCTTACCGGTGGATTTCGTTCATAAGTAAACGCAAATCGCCTCGCACTCATACTGTTCGCTCGACCTGCCTGTCATGCTTACGGAGCCAAGAACCAGGATTCATACTATAGGTGCACTTACAACTCTCTCGGCTCTGTCCCCCACCCCCAATTGCAGACCCGTACCCTCTACGAGCAGCTACCTTTGCCAACTCGGAACCAATAGGCAACCCGGGCGTTTACTTCTGTACAAGAGAAACAGGAAGATAAGGTCGCCCGACACATGAATTATATACTTACCAGAAAGAACAAGAAAGTAAAAGACACTTTGAGCTTCTCGCTTTTTGTACAAACTCCCGAAGCCCTTCGTACCGTCGAAACCCCAAAGAAACAAAGCAAAAAGAGAAGAACACGCGAGATAGAAGCAAAAAAGCAAAGCCGACCTCTACGCTACGTCTACCTTTAACGTCAGTCGAATCATAGTTGCACAAACTCGTAACACAAACTGCTCCTCCGGCACTGCTGTATCGAACTTCGACCGGTCGCCACGGAAAGATCAGACGTAGAAGCGAGACACTCCGAACTACGTTCCAACACAAAAGACTCCGAACCCGAACCCAGAAGTATAGTCAATATTGTTCAACATCTAAAGACGGTAATTCTCTTATCTCGGATGTTAAACACTACTGCAGGGTAAGTATTAACCCATCGACAACTCTCTGACATATCATTCAGAGACCCATACATACATCGACCTGAAAGACGGTACAGGCGAGACCACCGACTGAAGATGGAAGAGGTGGAGAGTACTACGTTGATGTGCATATTGTTTGCTACAAGAAAGAGAAGTGTTAATCTGGGGAAACTGTCTGTGCTGCCGCTACCTCGGTTGCTACAGTTAATGTTCTTACTTGCGCTAGTGTAATATAGATTCGATTAAAGGACCCTGAGGCGCGGACAGGCCATATGACCTATGCGCTAGAGCGCTGCTCCAGAGCACTTCCGGAGTTTCGTCGTGGCATGGGGGGCGGCGAAAGTCGGCGCTCTTGCTCGCGCGGGGGAGGTTTGGGCACCGTGATCCTCTCTTCGCTGAAGCCGTAATCGTCCGAGTCGTAGCGGCCGTGGCCGGGCATGGGCCTGTTGCTGTAGTCGGGTCTGGTTCTCTGTCTGATTCTCTGGGCCAGAGACTTCTTCCGCTGCAGGCCGCCTTCGGCCATCTCCTGAGCCTGCTCTGCCTGTCGGCGGACAATGGCTGATCGAGCAGCCGGCGTTCCCTCAAGGAAGGTTGAGGTACCCAAGCCGTGGCTTTCGTCGCCATGCACCAGCGGTGCGCGAGCCTGCGGATCAAAGATGACGGGTTCTTTCGAGCTCTTGCTCTTTCCGCTGGTTGCAAAGTCACGGAATGCCTCATCATTGCCGTGGCCCATAAAGGTCGAGTGATCGGCCTGGGCATTGAGGGGGCCGGAGCCGCCGAGAGTGTTGTTGAGGGAGCCCTCGGGGAATGCTTGCATCGGAGACAGCTTCTTGCTGTTCTGTTTGTTACGATGAGGGTTCAAAGCATCAAAGGGTCCATCGTGGTGGAACACTGCGAGGAAAAGGTCAGGAAACAGACAACTTTCTCGGGAGGAAGTTGGCAGGAGAGAAAGGAGGAAGAGCGACAGTGGAAAAAGCACGTATACGTACAGCCTGTTCCGTAGATGCTGGTGGCGTCCAGCTGATCGATAATGTCCATCTTGCGGCTGGGACGTGTCGACTTCATCTTGTTACGCTCGCGGCGTTTGGCCTCAATCATGCGCTTCTCCTCGGCCGTGAGGGACTTGCTATCAAAGTCCATGACTGACGAGTCGGAGTTGCGTCTCGGGCGGCGCTGCACGGGCTTGCGAGGCGGCGAATCGTCCAGAAGGCTCGGGCGGGTCGTCGGTCCCTTTGCGTCCCGCGGAGGCGGCTTGCGAGCCCTCAGGGCCTCTTCCTGGGAGCGAGATGGGCGGTGCTTGTCAGCAGCTCGTGAAGACACCTGGCTCTCGCTTTCACGGCGAGGAGGCGCGGGTCGGTCGGTAGGGCGCTTCTTGATCAGCTGTGGATCGACGGGTTGCTTGGCTGAAAAAGCAGGCGTGTCATCGAGCGTCAAGGATCCCTATGTTATCACACAGTGACGTTAGCAATCGATTTACCGTCGCACAAGCTTTGAGGGGTTATCCCCCAGCCGCTCGCCCTCCAATGCACCAGAACTATGGACGGGCGAGGAGGGACGGTGGCCATGAAGCGATTGAGACGGGGGGAAAGACGCACAAAGATTTCCTCGGCAGTGAGAGACTGCGTCTTGGGCCCAGCGGCGGCGGCGACGTCGGCAGGCCGCGGAGCAAGAGGCTGGTCGAGGAACGGGTTCCTCGACACAGGGCGCTGGGACGGCATCGGGTCGTCGAAGGGGGAGGTGGGCGTCGTGGGAAAGGAAGAGGTGTCGACGAGGAGGCCGGGAGAGGTGGCGCGATAGTTGCGGAAGGGATTGTTGGAGGCGAGGCTGTCGGTGTTATTATTGTTGGCGTTGACGTTGCCGGCGGCGTTGAAGGCCAGGCCGGGCGCCTGGGAGGAGGCGGGTTGCTGCCCTATAGGAGACGGCATCAGCTGGAGTCGCGGACGGGTGCAGGCCAGATAGGCGAGCGATGGGCAAACATGAAACAGCGCGGCATGCCGTGATCGTCTACATGACACAGCAGGACGGCCAATGGCGAGATGGTCTGGCTGGGCGACGTTGGCTTATCCGCTCGGGCCCCTTGAGCGTTTCGACCTGATGATGAGAGTCATTATGCAGGCGGGAGGTCATCTCCCATTCGCCTGGGCGCCCCTTTGCGCGTCTTTGGCGCCGGCCATGTGTGCTTTTTTCCTTGATCTCTCTCTCTCTCTCTCGCTCTGTGTCTCCCTCCTTCTCGCTGCGGCGCGGTCGGCAACGCGGCATCGGGACGAGATAACACCCCCCCAGACAAGAAAACAGGGCGCAGCGGACGCAAACGATAACAGGACATTGACGACACGACGACGCAAACTCAGGAGCAGAGGCGCTTACCGGCAAAGTAGAAGCTGTTGGCAGACATGATGGCTATCAATTGCTTGGATGGTGGTGTCCAGGCCAAAGGGGTCTTGAGTCGGTTGACTCGCGACACAGGGGAGCAGGCAGGTTAAATTCCGTGGTGCAAGGCTGGGCCTAGCGTCATTCCAGCCAGAGCGGCAGCTAACCGTCCAGTAGTTGCTCCTCAGAATCAGCCGCCCGTAATCCGGCGAGCAGCAGTGCAAAGTTGGAAGAGAAGCCCAGTCTGTCGTGTGTGTAGTAGTAGTAAGTAAGTAAGTAGTGCGAGGGTGTGTAATATGTCGGTTGGTTGGTTGGTCGGGAAAAAACCGTTGAGGTCACAGGCAGGTTGGAAGTGCCTGAGTTCTGCGTCCTGCTTGGATGTGCGAACCGCGTGTTGTACCTGGTACGAGGCAGAGTGGCAGCAGTCAGCGCGCCAGCAGGTACGAGAAGCTGCCCCCCCTACAGTACCCGGTACTATGAGCAGCACAGTTCCCTTGGCGCCCTGCAAGAGGCCTCTCCGCACTGTGCATCTACACCACCTCGATAAGTACTACTACTATTACGGAGTGCCTGAAAAAGGGGGGGTCCGTTGCCTCCCCCCCCGTTTGTTGGCGTGCAAGTCAGTGGGCGATCAGCGACAAACAACGCAACCGGCGACGACGGAGAGCCATCTGTTGCCACCGGACGATGCGGATGCAGAATCGATGTCTACGGACCGGAGCTCGTAACTGATGACAGTCCATCCATTGGCTCGCAGGAAGATAAGAGGCCGCTCCCGTCACACGGCCACACAGCGCAAGACTCGCCCACCACACTCAGGTCAGTATTCCATGGGGTGGTACTATTAGCAGAGCACCCAGAGCAGAGCACAGCAGAGACAGAGCAGAGCAGACATCAACAAAAGCAAGGGCCCCCCCCTTTTTTACAGAGTCCATCCAAGTAATACTCGAGATTATCGGCTCGAGCAGGTGGATCCTGGTGGTGCTGAACCCCGAATCCAGATGCTCGAAGCAGTAAGGACGCAATGGAACTTGCAATCTTGGCTGTGCGTGTCATTGATGCATCATTTCGCACCCGCAAAGGGCTGAAGATCCAGGAACAGAGTGGCGAGGGGTAACGCTCAGATGACGCTGCGCTGAGAGCACTGATCTGATGCCTTGCTGATGCTCGGTAGTAGAGCAGATGGACAACTACCGGGGAACCAATCGACGATGCTGCCGTCCACGATACCCAACACTCGACAATGATCATTGATACTACTAAGTACCTGAGTAGGTACTATCCCATGATACAACATAGAGGTTCATAAGCGAGTAATCCCAACTCCAAAGCCGGCCGAAATGAGACGGCGCCAGCTTGAAATGCCAGATGCCCTCGCCCAGGAATGCGTCGAAGCGCTTCCCCCCAAAGACGCAACCGATTGATCCAGCATCAGGGCACTCCGTACCGCTAGGTAGTAGCTGGTACCGCCCGGTGGAGGCACGGTTACCTGAAACATGCCGTGCATCGCAACACCTCGCAGGTATTCCGTACATGTACTTTACTTTGCTCGCCCATCCAATAGGGCTTCGATTGCGGTTGATGCAGTCTGTTGTCTTGTTACTTATGTGTATACTGCTTTTGGTTGAGGGAAGCCTCTCGCAACTTCAACTTCTTTGGGAGCTGCGGATAAATATCCGCTCTGGCCATCTGTGACTTGCAGAGGCAAAACCTGCACTTGCAGGTTGCAAAGTTATCCTCTCCGAGCTCCCATCGGATATAGTAGTTTCAAGACGTATGTATGCACCAGCAAGCGCTGCGCCATGAAGGATCTTTTGATTCTTGGCTCCTCCAACGACGACTGCTTGCCTGATCTAGCCATGGAGATGGCAACAATGATAATCTCGTATATGTAGGAAGACAACCCTCACCTGGCCAAGGTAGGTAGCACTAGTAGTAGCACGTATCTATGGCTTCCCAGATCAGAGGACCTGTACTGTAATCTCTCACGCGCCAGAACAAGAAACAATGACTCCCTACCGACGAAACAAACCACTTTCATACAAAAGTCTTCCCCTAGCCCGTTTCCTTACATATCTTGTCTTGTTCTCTTGAGTTTCCTAGCTCCAGCCAGTGATCTTATGACCGTCCTGTAAATGGCAACGGGATAGGAAATAAACGTCTCCATCTCCAACCCCCCTGCCCTTGTCAACCGGCATCCCAGCATCCATCCATCCATCCACCCATCATGCAAAACCCTCTCGCTCCACTCCTCCGACTCCAAACAAATCTTGAATCTCCACGGTAGTAGTACCTCATCTTCATACCTCATAGTAGTACTATGCCCTTTGATGGGGCACTCAACCATCGGCTCGTTATAATCTAATCTCGAGATCCCATCCTCATCACCCGGGGGGGAAATAGGCGATCAATGCCCCTCCCTCGTCAACATCCCCCTTGTTGTTTCTTTTCTCCCTCCTTCCTCTTCCCAACGAAATGAACAAAATGCCATTCTACCGACAACCCTCACCACAAAATTGCAAGCGACAAAGCTCTAGCAAAGGGGCTCATCAGGTTAAGATTCCACGTCTAAATTAACGGCGATCCCCTTGCTCGCTGATGAGAAGAAGGGGGGGGGGGGAAAGAGGAAGAGCAGGGGCCGCTTATGGGTTCGCGGCATCTGCATGCCGTAAAGGAAACGGAATCCCCCCCCAGTCAAGACCAGACAAGACAAGAGAGACCCTGAAATCTGAAACGTCGCCAAAACCCTCGTACTAAACAGCTATGGAAGATAAATCTGGCGCTTCAGTCCTTTCAATTAGACATAACCGTATATAGCACCTCCTTCCATGTATCATCCCTTTTCCCTATCAGCTATAACAATACTCTTGGAAAATCCAGAGAAAAGGCTCACTCACAATAAAGAAAAGGCTGAGGACTATTTCAGGATATACAAATCGGGGAGACTTGAAGTATTATACCAAGTTCTACAACGCAGTTTCGAGGTCTTTTACAACCGGCGCCTTTGGCTTCTAAGATTAAAAGTAGACGACAAGTCAACCTATGCAGCGTTGAAGTGAACCAATCATACGCACATGTTTCTCAAGATTCAATCCAGCATCAGACTATAAGCCCGCATCTTATGGCAATCCAAGTGTCTTTGAAGCTCTACCCCCTACAGGCAGTCCTACCGAAGTGCCTGTCCTCACACGCTTCATACTCATATGTCGCACAATATATATGTCTTGCCCGCCCATTCAGTAACCTCCTTAAGCCCGCAAGTCTGGCCGGTACAGGGTCTCCAGGCTGTATCTGAACAGAGTTATAGCGTTGATATGGGTGCCCAGCGTAGACGGCATCCTGCTCTGTAGAGTCCCTCATTTGACATTGGTAGAACAGGTGTGGAACCTTGATTGAAGTGTCGTCAAATGCATTGACAAATTCCCAAGCGCGAATACTAAAGACAATCATACATCAGTAATCCATATGTTTGGTATAATAGAGTGTACAAGGCATAAGCTTTTGTTACTTACCCAGTCACACTATCATAAGAGACCAAGTCTGAAATGGCAGTCCTCTCCATCCATGCGCTATCAACAGCCCAGACGTAGACTATAACGAGCCAGTCTCCAATCAAGCTATGGTTATAATCCTGGCAACATTGGGAGAAAACTGCTCGTCTCCCGCAAGTGATCTCAGGAGGTGCCTTATCAACCTTTAAGCGGTTATACACTGAGCTTATATGCCATGGAAAGCTTTGCCACATGTATATGGACTTCTTGCTGGTGCTTCCTCGAGCGAACTGAAAGGGGAGGTCTGCCAGATAGGACCGTATAAGCATGCGCCATGGGGAGCAAGGTCGGCCGAGATCAGCCAGCGGAAAGATCGTGCTTTCAGTGGTGTTGAAGGACGAAGTGAACGAAGCAGACGCCCGTTCTTGATGGCCAACCACGCATCATGCCAGGCGGCCGCTATCCGTCGATAGCGCGAGCTTTGCGTCCGCTTGATGATCGTCTTATTGTGGTCTTCGTCTTCATGAGGTCTTTGCAGCCATGACGGAGACGATTCATCTTGTAGTGCGTGCAGCGAGGTTTGTCTACAGACGTAGATAAAGCCAACGATTCCGTGCTCGTGGTTGAGGATTCTGCAGTCAAAGTTGACGATGTTGCAGTCATGATTGATAATTGTGCAAGTGTCTTGTCCATTGAATAGCTGGCTTTGGCGAAGGAGGGCTTTGCAAGATGCGGTTGTACGTCTGGTTTATATATCCAGAGACATCGGCCCGACGCCAAAGTGAGTTCCCTCCTGTGGGAATGGCTGGCTTGCTACCTTTGGCGTTTCTCTCATGATGACGATGTATGAAGAAGGGGTAAAGAAGGCTGAAAGAGGCGCTACAACTAAGGATTGGAAGATATGATTCCATGTATTGTATGTATCTTGTGTCTAAGCAAAGGACCGTAACAGACCATAATCCCCCAATAACACAAGGGAAAGACAGAAAAGACAACGACCCAGTCGGCCACGGGGCCATGAACCAAATCCCACGCCTCCCCTTACTCTATCATATTCTGTGAATAACATGTACACTTGCTCCCACCATATCCAGTCTGACACCATCTGAGACAAGGAAACAAGGAAATACTCAAAATGAGAGACAGGAAGCCGGCGGCAATGCAGACCTCTCGGTTTCAGTGCTTTCATTTCCCACAGAGTGGTCCAATTACCTAAACATGGCCGTGACATCCATCTCCAACCCTCATACTTCCGCTATCCCGCTACCCTTCGAATTCTAACACGCCCGGCCCCCCTGTTGTCGAGGCGCTGCCTGCTCGGCGTCGTCCCGCCGCTGCGTCCACCTCTAATAAGTTGGAACTCTGTCCTGGTTCTTTCGAAGCCGCCCCCGAACCTACTTCCGCGTCTACTCCATCCAAGAGGTCGCGGTCTGCGCTCATGACAGATCGACGTTCAATATCTGCACTGGCACCTCCCGTGCCCTTCCTAACGCCAATGGCAACACCAACATCATCATCGTCTTCCTCGTCTTCCTCCGTCCGTTGGCTAGGCAGAGCGTTCTTTTCAAGCTCCCTTTGGGCCTCCTCCATCCGCCTGCGCACCTCACTTGCCACGCGCATTCCGTCGGTAACGATGTTGTCCAAAACGCCGCGCAGGCCACGGCCGCCGCCCATGGGTCCGGATTGTGCCTGTGCCTGTGATCGTGTGTTGAAGCCCAGGTTGGAGAACGTGGTAAGAGAGGAGCCATACGAGGAGCTGTTGGCGCTCTGAAGGCCTTCGATGATGTGGAGCGATGCTGGAAAGGATGACTCAAAGAACTGTTCGAGAAGCTCGTCGGCCAGCACGACCATTCGGAACGTCGGCAAGGTGATGTGAAGGGGATGAGCTGGGTCAAGCGCTGCATTGGCTGCCTCAGCCTTGGCCCTTGACACACGTCGACGGGATTCGTTGTCGCCGCTGTCGTTGGACAAGCTCTGGTCGTCAGGGCTCAGCAAGTTCGCGGGCTTCTTGGCCTTTGTAGGAGTGGCGGAAGGTGATGTATCCATGGTCAACAGGTCCTCGTCCTCATCCTCCTCGTCCTCGTCATCTCCAATTGCAAAGGCATTGGGGTCAACCATTTCGTCGTTGGATCCTAGTGACTCAAAGGTGGATCCGTCTTGGTTCTTGGGGTGAT
>NW_020194764.1:0-3755 GCF_003025115.1 Trichoderma citrinoviride
GAGCGATTGGACGAACTGCAGATTTGCAATGCCGGGGTTAGCAGGAGACTGTGGGAGGGAGAGGACCTTCATTGAATCAGGAGATTATTACCTCGAGCTCAATCTCGAAGCGCGAGTAGCCGCCGTACTTGGGCTCTTCGTCTGCGGCGGGAACGGCGGGCGTGGAGGTCATGGAGACGTCCTGGGGCGCTTCCGAGGCCATTTTTCGTTTGGGGGTGGAAGGAGAGAACGAAGTTGAGGGTGGCGGCGATGACGATGCGCACTGATTGGTAATTGAGTTCAGGGTTGTGATTTGCGACGAGTGCAAAGCAGAGGTTGAAGAGTGAAGCAATCTGAAATGAACCTTGGCAGCCGATCCGAGTACAAAGATCGAAGTACCCCAGCCCAAAGTACTGAGGCTCCACCGAGTCCACCTCCCCACACTTGACGCATCAGCATTTGACTTCATCTCTCCAGCTTCAACGCATCGCAACAGCACTCTTCTCCAATTCTTCTCGTGGCTTTCAACTTGCTTCGTGTTGCTGATAGAGGAAATCAATTGAACTGATTCTGCGCCGGTTCCACGCCGTTTCGGTACTTTCATGCTTCCCAGCTGGCCCTGGGGTCACACGGGCTCCGTCCAACAAAGCATCTGCGTCTACTAGGCACACTCATACACCAGGCAGCAGGCATCAATATACCGTCAAACCATCATCTTCATCTCCCAAGTTTCCAGTGCTCTCATTAGTTTCATCGTCTTGAATCATCACCATCATCACCACCATCATCATCAACCACCACAATCATAGACAACATCCTGCCCTCCCACCATGCCCATCCCGCCCCTATCCCCACCCCCATCCTCCCCGTCAACCATAAAAACCCGCCTCCTCATCATCTCAGACACGCACAGCTCCGTCCCCCCAGCAGAAGACCTCGCCATCACCCCCGAAGACGGCCTCGCAAACCCCAGAGCCCTCGCCCAGTCCCCCTCGGGCTTCCGGCTCCCCCTCCCCGAAGCAGACGTGGTGCTTCACTGCGGCGACCTCACCAAGCGTGGCCGGCCGGAGGAGCTCACAAGGACATTCTCCATGCTGCGCGGTCTGAGCGCGCCGCTCAAGCTCGTCATTGCCGGGAACCACGACTTGGCCCTCGACGAAAGGCTCGGCGAAAGGACTTACTACGACCCCTACAGCGACCTCCAGGCCGCCCACAAAGACGCACTGCGAATCGCCAAGGAAGCCGAACAGGACGGCGTCCGGTATCTCACCGAAGGGACCTACACGTTCGACCTCGCCAACGGCTCGACGCTGCGCCTCTTCGCCAGCCCCCGGGCCCCCCGGTACGGCACGTGGGCGTTTCAGTACGATGGCATGGGAACGCACAGCTTCGACATCCCGGAAGGCGTCGACGTCGCCATGACGCACGGCCCGCCCTGGGGCGTTCTCGATAGCACGTGGAGCAACGAGAACGCCGGCTGCCCCGACCTCTTTCGGTCGATATACCGTGCGAGGCCTAGAATCCATTGCTTTGGCCACATTCACGAAGCTTGGGGCGCTCAACTGTTGCGGTGGAAGCACAATGTCGATGTGCCTGATGAAGATGGTGTGGAGGGCTCCGTGGACGAGATGATTGTCGACAGCACACGGTCAGCCATCTCGCCTGCTACCGTTGTCGACTGGGACAAGTCGCGTATCGTCTACACCCTGACGCCGCCCCCTGTAAGCGTTCCCACAAACGCTTCGGTGGCTGGCAGAGAGACTCAGAACCTCGTGGAGATGAGCAAAGACCGAGGCTGCTACCTCGATGTGACGGAAGGAGAGAACATGGTCAGGCATGGCGAGCAAACGCTCTTCGTCAATGCTTCGATCATGAGCGTACGCTATCGCCCATCACAAATGCCCTGGGTGGTGGACATTGACCTGCCGCGGACAACAGACTTCACATCGGGAGAACAAATGATAGAATGAGGGGGGGTAAGAGACTGCCTGAACATATCAGCTTTCAATTCCTGTCTTGTGGTATAAACACGCCGTGAGTCCATATCTGCATTACAAAGCGAAACAAGAAATATAAACTCCCTGACCAGATAGAGTCAATCGTGGTCCCCAAAAAAGTCCGTTTTGAATGTCCACGCCCCTTCATATTATATACTCGTCACATCATGATTACATACTAGCCCAACGCCTTGACAACTATCATCAAATGGATTTTGGAAGCGCTGGATTGCAGTTACAGGGCCATCAGAGCAGCCAGGACGGCACCGAGGACGCCAGCCACGGGAGCGGTCGCATCGCTGCCGGCAAGGGTGGTGGAGGCAGGGATGCCAGAGGTCCTGGAGCCGCCGTCGCCACCAACAAAGGCGGTAGAGGTGCGTGTGATGACGGAGCGAGTGCCGGAGACGGTGCTGTTGGAGACACCAGAGGGAGCCGGGGGCTGAATGGTCGGGCCGGTCGAAGCACCAGTCGATGTCTCGGAGGCGGCGCTGGTGGTGGTCTCAGCGGCAGTCGTCTCGGCAGCTGTGGTGGAAGCCGGAGCCGTGGTGGCCTCGCTGGTGGTGGTGCCGGCGTCAGTGGTGGTAGTAGCAGCCTCGGTGGTCGAGTCTGTGGCAGCGGCAGTGGTCGTCTCGGATGAAGACTCCGTGGCCGAGGTGGCGGCGTCAGAAGACGTCTCGGTCGAGCCGCCGGCGTTCTTCTTGCAGGCGTCGGCGGCGGCGGCTTGGGCCTTTGCGAGGTCGCCGGGGCTGCACTTGCTGAGGAGGCACGGTCCCACGAGGCCGAGGAGCTTAGCCTGGACGTCGGGCTTGCAGGCGCAGGCAGTGTCTGTGAGGGCGCAGCCGGCCTTGGGGATGGCGTCCTGGAGGCAGGGGATCTATATGTTTGTTGTTTGTCAGTGGTCTGGGAGGGTTTCGATGAAGCTTGCGGGAGGGATGATTCGACTTACAGCGCATTCGGGCTGGCCGGTGAAGTCCTGGGCGGCGACGAGGCCAGCGAGGAGGAGGGAGAGGACGGAGGCCTTCATTGTGAGTGGTTTTGTGTGTTTCTGATGAATGATGAGGGAGAGCAGGTGAAGACGATCCGAGAGCGAGTGACGAGCTCAAGAGGAGACGGAGACACAAAC
The DNA here is from genome assembly GCF_003025115.1 of Trichoderma citrinoviride. Taxonomy (NCBI): domain Eukaryota; kingdom Fungi; phylum Ascomycota; class Sordariomycetes; order Hypocreales; family Hypocreaceae; genus Trichoderma; species Trichoderma citrinoviride. Next base: position 3,100 of record NW_020194764.1, read on the forward strand.
ACACGCACAAAAAAAAGCGAAAGCAGTCAAACCAACGTGAGGAGGGCAATGAGATGGAAGCGGGGAGAGAAAAAGAGGTGAAGCGAAGCCGGCGGGAACGAAGGACTCTTTGTATGAGGTGTGTACTTTTGTCGGACCATCTCAGTCGGGCAGTCAGAGGCCAGTCCACCCGCAGCAGAGATACTCGTACCTAGGTACCGAAGTGATGGTGACAGGGGGGAAGGAGGGAAAAGACCCTTGAGGAGGACTTGACTTGACTTGACTTGACCAGGGGGGTTGAAGTACTTTGACGAGACGAAGCGAGAAGCGAGCGAGTTGGACAAGTCTGAGTGGTCAGTGGGCTGGTTATAGTGGAGTGGATAGTGCTGTAGGTGGCAGCTCCCCCGGATGCTGCTGCTGCAGGCGGATGGATGGTTCCGTCTAGCGGGATGCAGGGCCCTCGACTTCCTCTTTTGATCAATGGGGCCATTGGTTCCGTTGTAGGTACATACTTGGCACCTCGGAAGACAGTGAAACAATGGGCTCGAATCGCGCCCCGGCTTCAACGAGCGAAGAAACTGTACATAAGACGCTCTTGTCAGCGAAGATAAAAAGAGAATGAAGAAAATTCCACCCAAGTCGAAACGGATTGCCGTCACTGATTGGATCAATTTTCG
>NW_020194764.1:3780-8506 GCF_003025115.1 Trichoderma citrinoviride
TCTGCCTTGGTAGTCGTCGTAGACCCCCTCGACGGTCGTGATTGTACTTGGGAGGTCGTGGGGTAGGTTTAGGTGGTAGTGCAGGTGACTGGTGAGAGCGGGATGCAGGGCCCTCGACTTGCCTTTCAGGGACTCGATGCCCGTATTCGCTATAGCCGCTGCGACGTGCATTCAGCCGTCAGTCCAGCCACTTGAGGGCATCTGCAACTGTACCTACCTTACATACATAGCCCTGGCCTGTACTCGGAAGACGCTGAAACAATGTGGGCTCTCCGTAACATCCATTGCAAAGCCCGCCACCGGCCCAACGAGTTGAAGGGGGAGAAGAAAGAAAAGAAAATTCACGTCCAGGTTTGAGACGAATTGCCGTCGCTGATTGGATCGTTATTTTGCTTGTTCAACTCCTTTGCGGGGAGAGAGAGAGAGTCTCCACGGTGCACAGCGGCGCCACGCTGCAAGGTACCGAGTACGAGAACAAGGGGGTGAAAATGGTCGTTGATTCGCTGTTTGGGGGGGTTGTCACTTGATCGTTTTGGCGTCGTTTTGCATGGATGGATGGATCAATGGCTGGTTGGCGCAGGGGGAGGGAGCGGGACCTACATCAGGTCAGTTGGTTGGTTGGTGCGCCAAGGCTGTGTTTGACGAGGTGTTATTTAGGTGGTAGTAGTAGTAGTAGTAGTAGTAGTAGTAGTAGTAGTAGTAGTATTATCATTGGAAGTTGGGGATTTTGTTGGTGTTGGTGAGACGAGGTTGAAGAGCGAGACATGATAAGAGGAGACGACGAGATTGAACATTTGAGCCTCTCCCGTCATTTCGGATTCTGCCGTGTCTCAGTCAAAGACCAAAAGTATTACTACCACTACCTAGGTACCTGACAGGAGGATGGCATGGATGGGGAAGTGACGGCTGGTTGTGGAGACTCGGATGACTGCTCTTGTGTTTTAGTGGTGTGGGCAGATGTCGCACGAGTTTCAGGGTCTTTGCATGGTTTGGATCTACTACCTGTACTACTAATGTATGTAGTGCATTATACAGTATTGACAATTCAAAAGATGATGACGGATGATGGAGGCGTGATAGTAGATGGATGTCGTTTGTTGACGTTGGGAGTTGTTGGGTTGATACCCTTTACCATACCCGAGACACTTGATGCAACTTTCAGATAGTAGTACCAAGAACCATAAGACGTGCCGTTTCGAGCAAGGGGAGCGATGGGACTGAACGGCGACTTCAGATGGAGTCGTTTCAACACCAAGTGATGTTCCCTTACAGAAATATATCTCAGAGATGCGTTGTGAGTTGCATGCGTTGACAAGCGCCGATCATGTAGGATCGACGGAACCCCCCTCAACATTTCACAGATGCAAGTTCATTGCCAAAAGCAGAAAATCTCATTTCCAGCAGTCAAATTGATATCTATCTTGGAGTTTTCACTTCTAGTTTCTCCTCATCAATGAGAACCCATTTCATTTTCTTCCAAGCACAATACGATGTGACTACTACTACTAGCTGGAAATTCTCGAACAAAAGTTGCCGTCAATTCTACCAACTGCCTAATGCAACCTCGTATTCAAATTTACGCAAATTCTCGAGACACACCCAAAAGAAAGAGGGGAAAACAACACCCTCTCTCTATGTATGTGGGATTTAGGTCAATATTTTGGTCTTGTTCTTTGTATATGTGAGACGAGGACGGGGGCCGACAGGCTGATGGCACCTAAGTCGGTCATTGCCCTATCTTATCTTACCCTTCTGTTTTAACTCCTCACGAAAGGTACAGTACAGTTTTATAAAAGCCCGTAGATTACGAGTATATAGGAGTATGGAGTTGTGGAGTAGCCAGGGAAGATTCCATGGCCTGTTATTATTATCCAAATAAGGGACTGTTGACTGCCCAGTAGATGGGAGACGGTAGAACTATTACTAGGTGGTAGTTCCATACATGTTGGCCAAGTCTCAAAGCAAAAGATGCATGAATGTGATGGGGTTACTTCTATTCTCACCGATCGCCACAAGTATCACTGCTGATGAGTTGGACCACATCGTCCCAGAGCCATAGACAGTCAAGGTTCCAGCCATGCATTCTTCACAGCAGAAGCCACAGGCTAAACAGCATCTCCATATTAGTCTACGATGGTATAATTCTGAGTCTCTATAATCCCGTCTATAACGCGCTCTTCAATTCCAAAAACCCCCACGCTTAATCATCGTCAAATCACCGATCATCCCAGCGCGGCCGGCTCATGATAATGGGCCTCGCAGGATCCCACGGGCCCCGAATCTCGTTCTTGTACCGCTGCAGCCCAATGAGCCACCAGCTGCACCCGCCCGTGGCAATGGCCGCAATCATGACGGCCACGGCCATGCCGCCGATGCCGCGCTTCCACGGCCAGCACCCGGGCTTGGGCTCGGCAATCACCACGCCGACGCCCCAGCCCGCGCCCAGGATCAGCAGCACCGTGAGGATGACGTGCTGCCGGAAGCTGCGGTGCTGCACGTACCGCCGGAACACGGGGAACAGCCCAAACACCTCGATGCTGAAGAGCGTCAGGCAAAACACCTGCTTGGTCGAGGGCAGGCGGCTGGCCAGCACCGTCGACGCCATGAGCGCCGCGTTGGTCGACAGCGACGCCGGGAACTTGGCGCCCACGCCGCCCGAGTAGTCGAAGAAGAAGATGTTGATGGCCAGCAGCCAGAACGACATGGCCCAGATGCTGTCGCTCGACGTGGACTGCGTAAGCGACTTGAGGATGGGGCTGAGCCCGAGCAGCGTGCAGTAGATGAGTATGGCCGACTTGATGGTCCCGAGGCGCTGGTACAGGCGGTTCGTCTCGCTTGGGAGCGGAAAGTCGGGCATCACGTCCGAGCTGGCCCGCTGCAGCATCATCGGTTGGCCGTCGGCACCGGTGCTGCTGCTGTTCTGAGGAGCTGCCCTTGGCGATAGGGGCGATGTGGGCGAGGTGGGAGAGGTGGTGGAAGAGGGAGGCGCATGGCTTGTCACCCTTAGCTGTTCGTTTTCTGGAATCTGGACCTTGATGTTGATCGTGGAGCTTCCCGCAGAAGGCCGAGAAGAGCTGGCCTCCGATGTCGAACGACTGGATGATGCAACGGGAATGGCACGAGGCGCAATGATGGGCCGACGAATGCTAGCTGCGCGCGCTCGCCGTCGGATGCTCTCCGTCTTGGTGGCAGAGGCAGCGGCTCCGCCGGCCGCCGGGTCATCCTCCTTGTCTTCTTCCTCGAAAAGATTTGGGTTTCTCCCGTAGTTAAAGTTGAGTTCTCGCCCAGTTAATTACCGGTCCAAGTGGGCGGAACTGTTGGACTTCTCCTGCTCTCGTGAGTTCTCCTCATGTATTCTAGCTTTCGACGAGAAGTCGAATGGGTTTATCCGTTATAAGCACTCTACTCGGGCCTAGCCGGCACGCTAAATCAAACTCTAAACGTCAAATGAACCGTGAACAACAGACAAAAAACAGTGTACCTAAACCCAGAATAAAAACACGGACACTTCACGGCTCCGAACTGCAATACCAAAACTAAGGGACGTTCCGTAGGTCGCAGGTCATGGCAAGATCTTCGAGCTCTCACTCCGAGACGAGCCTAGGAAGGTCTCGCAATGCATTGACCCCTGTAGTTATTCACAACTTTCTCATTGAGTCTTACATGGACTTGTCTCTTCTTTTCGCAGTCCCCTTACGACTGGAATGGGAGGAAATCTATCTTAAGCTCTATAACAAAAGTCGACACCAAGGTACCAACGACGCTTCATGTTCTGTGAACAACTCGGCCGCAGTGCGGAGGGCGGTGAGTTCATAGCTAATGAACCCGGGGACCGCGGAGACAGTCGTCGGGGCCCTCACTGTAGGTCGTGAAAAAAAAGCTGGGCGGTCTAGAAGGTTAGAATAGAGGGCTTCGATGGGTGTTGCTTGCAGTTTGAGCGCTAGAGTAGACAGGAGTCGACTTAGCAGTGAAAAGTCGTTTGGTTTGGTGTACTTTGGCGGTGTTGAGGTCGGGAGTCGTCGGCGACGAGGAGTTAACAGGGTTTACGGCGGAAGTCGACGGACGATCGTCGGCTGTTATTCGCGTCGGAGCTTCTCTGGCCCCTTCTTTTTCTTTGTGCTGTTGGAACTGGAACTGTTCGAGGCGTTTGCTACGGGAGCGGGTGCCTGCTACTTTGTGGCAAGGGCGCCGACTCGGTGCGGTGCTCGGAGTTAAGCGAGCTGGCCAGCGTAGAGAGCGGGGTGCTACGGAAGTGTATGGGCGACGCCGTCGGGAAACTGCCACTGCCCCGGCGGCTAGGCGACAGCGTAGACGCCGTAGAGTTCCTGCTGGCGTCGTCCTCGGCCGCCGCGTTCTCCCGCACCTTCTTCGAGTACACCCACTTCGTCAGCACATCCACAAGGGGCCGTGTGTCTCTGTGAGCCCAATGCTTTTGGGTTTCGTCCTCTCCGATTGTCCCCTACCGTGTCTAGGCCTGTTAATGTGGCTGGTCCGCTGGAAGGAGCTCTTGGAGGTCGCTTTGGGGGCCGAGTTCGGGATGCTGAAGACCGGCGACCACCGGCTGAGGTGCCACTAGAACGTCGTGCAGACGAGGCAGTAGGAGAAGTAGCAGACGAAGCACCCGTAGAAGGTCCTTGCGCACAGTGGGCACAGGGAGCAGTCGCCGTCGTCGAAGCGGTGCAAGGACCCGACCTAGGAGACCCTCGCCACCCACAGCCTCCTCGTC
>NW_020194764.1:8651-11447 GCF_003025115.1 Trichoderma citrinoviride
AAAAAAAAGGGTTGGCCGTGTTAAGCCATGCTTCGGCCAACTCCTTAAACATCACGATGGCTAAAGCTCCGCCTCGTAAGCAAGCCACGTTTGATATCCCGAGATCTCCTAACCCGTTCGGATATCTGCCGAAGAAGGACGCCTCTCTGATGGCCCACTATCACGAAAGGAACCTTTGTTCAAGCCTGCTCCTCCTTGCTTGTGATGGCTCGACCGTCAGGCGCTTGCACGTCTTATGCTGCAGACATCTGTGGCAACAGTATGACTATGCCCGATCGTTAGGCTATCAACCTGCTACTAATCTCTATAGTTTACACGTAGTTGTACATACATACCGGAGAACTGCTAGTTGCCGTTTGTCTCAAGATCCCATCTTCTCGACCCCCTCCATCATCAATCGTTCACCATGCCATTAGCAGTATCAAAGATCTCCCGTCAATCTTCAAACAGATTGTCCTACCAATCTGAAGAATACGGCAACAAGGCCACAAGGCTCCTCATGGTGTCTTCTGCTGCCACCGTCTGTAGCCGCCCAAAGAAGGCATGGCTCGACCGTCTTGCTGCGCCATGATTAGCGGGTTGCTCGCGCCTCTCGAGTTCATGCATGCGTATTTTATTGTACAGGTATCTTGGCCTGTGCGTGTACGAGAAAATAAAAAATCCAAGGCGGCAATCCTTCAGAGCCAAATTGCTTAGACATTCTGCTGTTGTGGCGGTCCTCTCTGCCTTCTCCGCTTTTGGCTGTCCTGTCCTAGATTCTATCCCCTTGCTTGGCAAGCTTTTCGTCTGATGTATTTCTTTATATCTTCCTTTTGAGGCCTCAACTCCGAGTTTATAAGCAAGTACATAAAGACTCTACAGCTTGACGGGCAACGGCACACCGAGTGCTTCCCCCCCTACAAGTGTCCATTGCCCTCGTCTTCCCAGAGAAGGCTTGACTGAGAAGACAAGCCAACACAAGCGGCCCCCCTTTCTGTCTTTCCAACAAACATCGACATTAACACCAAATCATCATGGCCGTCAGAATGATCCCTCTTCTCTTAACCATCCTCAACATCACGAATCTGGCACTCAGTGCCCCAACAGCAAAGGACCCTTCTCTGCCCCCTTCCACAATCTCCACCTCCTCTCAACCTGCTCCACCCCAACAGATCCCAGAAGCAGCCAGCAAGCGACATCATATCATCAGAGTATCAAAAACCACCAGTGACAACGATTCGAACAAGTCCTTTTTCGACACGACAACCCTCCGCCTCCTCGAAACGAGCCCGCACACCGAGCCCGTGCCCGTGTTCACATCCAGCAGCAAGGACCAAATCGTCGTCACCGTCCTCGACGACGATAACAATGACAATGACGACAACCTGGTAGCTTCGTACATCCAGGAGAAGCTTGCTGTTGCTTCTTCCTCTGTCCCGGATGGTGGGAGGCAGCAGCAGCAGCCGCGGATCCTATGCCGTGCGCTTCGTCGCTGTGGTCAGCGCGTCCTGGAACAGCGGCGGCTTGGGCTGTTTATCCTGGGGGTTTCGCTTGGGCTTGCTTTTATTTGCACTTGTATGAGAGAGTGAGTAGGATGCCTGCCGTTTGAATCTGATACGTTTATTCTGACATGGCTGTCTTGATACCTAGGTTATGTTCCATGCCGGATGATGAGAGTCTAGGACTTGAGTCGAGAGCGATTGAAGAAGCAACGGCAACGAGTTCTAAGAGAGAAAAGTCTTGACGCAGGTACAGCAGATAAAGGTCGATGCAAATAGATACTGATATCCAAGTTCTTCATCCCCTGAAATATCAGAAGTGTACTTCACTTGCCATATGCCATCATTTAAGATACGGTATGATTCAAGCAAAAGATAGTCCTGCAAGTTGTTACTTGACAACAGGCAGGTTAATGGAGTTTCTGGATACACTAGGTGAAAATGCCTATAGTTTCCGTATCAGGCCTTCTTTTTCGACTCATAAAATCCATCGTCTTATATCAGAGACCGATATAGACAATCGTCCATATTGGGACAGATGATGAGCGCCAAGAAGCTAAAGGCAGATGAGCAGAGCTGATTAGCCGCGCTCTGGTTCCACCCCGGAACAGCCGTACTTTTCTTTTAACCTCGGGCCAAGTCTTGCTTCGGTCGTCAGCTCAAGATCCCTTTGAGCACCCGAAAGAGCACAGGCAACTGCCTAAAGAAGGAGAAAAATAAAACTACCGGCAGCAATAGCTCAGTAATGACTCTAGACTTGCATTTCTTCTACTTACAAGTGGGAGGGAGTGGAGGTGGCAGCTGGAATGTTGGCCATCCTCGGCGTAAGGTGGACAACGGCTTAGACGGCAGTGGATATATATAGTCGGCGCTAAGTGCACTACAGCACTAGATGAGTCTGGGGTAACATCGAGTTCAACTACGCGGACTTTCAAGATATTCAAAACATCACTGCTCTTCGTCCAGACTTTCCTGCGAGGCGTCGCTGCGAGCCATCTCTGTCGCGCAGTCTGTCTTTGGCTTACAAACTTACCACTTTCACGCCTTTCTCTTCGTTCAAGCCGCAGACATGGCTCTCACCACTTACGACACGGCCAAGACTCAATTCGTAAAGGTAGACGGCCTTACCTTTGCCTATCGACAGCTCGGTGTGTCGCACGGCATCCCGCTGGTCATGCTCCCGGGCTTCAAGTGAGTCATTCGTTGGATAGATCGTGGACCTCTTCCGCTTCCTCCCCGCAGACTCCAGCAACGGCTGAGGGATGAGTCGTCCAAAAGTGGCCAATGCTGATAACCCCCCGACTGTTGGTCGGCCGCT
>NW_020194765.1:0-3302 GCF_003025115.1 Trichoderma citrinoviride
CCGGGCCGCAGTCGGGGGAGGTGATGGGGATGGTGGGCGCGGGGTGGGAGGTGAATGAGGCGCCCTTTGTGAAGGCCTTTGCGTCGTGGGCTTTGGCGTTGGCGAAGAGCCAGCTTGCGGCGGCTTCGACGTATTTGAGCATTGTTTGTTTGGACTTGGTTGTTGATACTGAGGGGTTGTCTGTGGTGTGTGTCTGGGTGGTGGTGGTGAAGAGTTGAGGCTGTGTTGGGGGGTTATATGCGGTTTCTGTATGCTTGGTGGAAACCAGTGGAAGTCAGAGGCAGAATGTGAATAGAAAGAAGAGAATAATGAGATCGACCATTGATTCGATCCTACAAGCGATGCAATCATATGTTAAGCTGGAGTTCGAATAGCCACGTCGGTGCCGAATCGGCAAGCGATGTCAGACGAGTTGATATAGGGTTGGGACGGAATTGGCCTGTGACAGCATAAACTCCCACTACCTACTAGATAATCCAAGTGAATCTTTCTTCATATGAGTGGTCCTGGTTGTGAACCCTCTGGCATCTAATCAATTGAATCTCAAATCGGTTCACCACAGCAGATGTGCATCTCGCCGTCTCATTCAATTCTCATGTCCTTCAACCTTGATAGCTCATGAGAAAAGGTGGCCGATTGCCGCCTGACGTCACACCATTCTCTCATTGTCACGCCTTGCGAGATTATCTACTATCTTGCTTTTCTACACTCCTATGAAAGACGATGGCTTTGACGAATCTGATAGTGAGAAGTAGATAAATGCTCACAGCTTGTGAGTCTATTGCCAATTGACTCCTCCGACAAGTGCCGCTCATAGCCGGATGACGGATGGGCTTGAATGGAACTGCAAGCCGAGGCGACGCATATCGATAAGAGCTCCGACTTTGGCCTTGTTGTAGCTCTCACCCGCTTACAGCTTACAGCTTCAAATCATCTCTCATACACACTATCATCCTCTCTCTGCCTTACCAGATTTACAATTTCACCTCATACACCGCCGACACTCATACCACAGACGCAATGCCTCCAAGGAGCATAGCCCCAAGACTCTTCTCCCGCAAACGACCACACATCTCAACCTCACCAGCCTCACACCCCCAGCCATGCCCATACTCACACTCATACTCACACGCAACGCCCTCCCCCAAACCCATCGACATCCAAGACCTCAGATCAAGACCCCCCAAGGTCATCCGCGACTACCTCGTCCCCATGCCCTCCCACCTCCTCACCACCACCCTCGACGACCTTCTCCTCCTCCGCACACCACCAGCATCAACAACAAGACAGCAGCACCTCCCGCAGGGCCACCACCTGGTCTACTTCCCCCTACAAACGCCCGCATCGCAGCTCGCCCCCGACGGCGCAGACAGAGACCACGCGCCCAACGAGGAATTCACCAAGCGCCTCTGGGCAGGCGGCGAAGTGCGCTTCCACCACCACCACCGGAGAAACCTGGTGCTTGACGGAAGGCCATGGGTTTGTAGAGAAGAGATCGGGGACGTGCGCGTCAAGGGCGAGGAGAAGAAGCCCGGCAGTGAAAAGGTGTTTGTCGACGTGTGGAGGAGATATGCCCTCGGGCATGACCCGAACCCGAAGGAATGGGATATCGAGGAGCGCAGGACGTTGGTGTTTATGCGCGGAACGGGAGATGATGTTTCTCAGGAGGCACCCAAAGGACGACTTGTCAAGTGTGAGTTCCCCTTTCTTCTATCCTGAGACCGCCGCAGTACCTGGCGTAGCACAGCGTCGACGACCGGCTCGACCTGCCGTACAGCCCGCCGCTGCTGCGCCCGCCGCACAAACACTAACCTCGGTGGTTGTCCGGACTAAACGACCTAGGACGCGACGACGCAGGGCCAGCCAAGCTGTTCTACGACATAGAACCGCACAGCCTGTGCGTACTCTTCGTCGTTTGGTAAGACCTCCGGGAGTGAGCTTTCATGCAGGGGGTGGGAGGTGAGCGAAAGGAGGATAAGGGAAGAAGAAGCATAAGAATACGAAACTCTAAGATACGATTGAAAGGAGAGAAGTCTAAGTGGGAGCTGGGGAGGCAGAGCGAGCGCAGGCAGAGGGTCGCCGAGGGGAAGTGGATGTGCCCGCGGCTGAAGATGCGCGAGACGTCGCTGCGCTACGAGTTCCGGCACTGCGCCGTCCGGCGGCGGCACCTGCGGTTCCACGCGCGGGAGTTGCGGCTGGGCCGCTGGTTCGTGCTCCAGAGCTGCCGGATGAAGAAGCTGGTGATGCGGTGCGGCCGCCTGTAACGGCAGTACCACGCCCTCCTCCTGAAATAGCGGCGCGTGCTCCTCGACTAAGGATCACACTCGCGCCCGCTCGACCGCGTGATACTCTCCCACTCCCACGTCAAACTCCCGCCCCTGCTATTCTTCTTCTTCGTCTTCGTCGTCGTTCTGCTGCTCTTCTCCTCCCCCAGAAACCGCCGCCCCCCCTCCAGCCGAAGCCCACCCTTCCCCTTCCCGTTCCCCTTCCGACAACGCTGCCCATCACTACTCCTCTCCCACTTACCCTTCCCCTTCCCCTTCCGCCACTACCCCAAAGTCCTACCCTGCCGCTCACTACTACTCCTAAACATAACTCACTACCCACCAGACCTATCCCCCACTACCACTTAACCATCCACCATATATTTATTTTGTATATTACCGGTAAATCTACCTTCCCGTTTTCGTTATATATATAGTTGTGTATATTATGTGTTTAGAATAAGATATAGTCGTTTTGCAGGAGATATTCAATAGGGAGAAGCATAGTTGCTGGTGTGAGGGGAACTGTCGGTTGGGGGGGAGGCCGGGGAGGTGGGTTTGTAGGGTGAGGAGGAGGGCAAGTAGGGAGCGGCGTGGCGCGAAGCGTCCAAAGTGCGTCTGAAAGTAGAGGAGCGGGTGTATGTCGCCCCGTATCAAGGATATGTGCTACCTGAAATGCTAAGGCGGAGGTAGTGATACTGAGAATCTGCTTCCTAAGTCCACCAGCAACTCGTGCGCGTCGTAGTCGCGTTCTCTTTCGCCGGGCACTTGTTCGTCGCGCGCCACAGGCAGGACCCTCGCGCGCATCGGCCCTAGCTCCACCTACCGCACGCGCAACATACAATCACGACTCTTCACCTTCTCCACACGACCACAACCCCACTCACGACGCCTCACACACCCGCACACCCGCAGAAAAAAAGCAATATAGCGCACAAGAACAGTCGGAAACTTAGAATATACTTGTGGTACCTTACAGGTTCTTTGCTGTAAAGTACCCCAAACTTTCTCTCCCCCCCCCCGAGTGTAGCCTGTTCC